>NC_069504.1:462327306-462627306 GCF_027579735.1 Bombina bombina | reverse complement strand
ATCCCACTCTATATTCATTTCATATATGATTATTATAAAAGAACATAGGTAACTGTAAATATGAGTTTATATTACTATAACTCCAATAATTAGGTTACAAGAACTAAAATGGTGATATGAAATTCTATTCTGAATTTCACAAATATAGTGAATGCGTACGAGGTAACAGTAGATCAGAAATTGTGTTATTTTACCTTACGTAGTTGGGCTTAAAAAAGATCAAAAAATTAAATAATTGTATTCACATATTTAGGAGTATCACAGGTATATTGAAAAAAGTTCATAGTAATCACCCTAAGGGGTCTCAGGATTTTAAGTCTAAAAATAACTACCTAGTTTGGTTAAGAAGTTGATAGTTCTTCCAAAATTCACGCAAGTTACACATAATCTAGATATTGAGATATTAGGTTATATCTATTAAAGACTGCATTGATTCAAGGGGTCATATCCTCAAGATTGATATGGCATCATTTTTTGGGGGATTTTTATTCTAGGAACGCACTAAAAGTTAAAGTTTCATTAAGCCCCTTAGGACTCATACTCTGCATCCTGAAGATCCATTTTGTCTCTGCTTTGAGTAAAGCTTTTTCGATATTCCCCCCTCTTATTCCTAATGAGACTTTCTGGAGAATCCAGCCTTGCAATTCTGGTTTGCAGTCATGTTTTTCTAGAAAATGTCTTGCTACTGTAGTCAATTTTTTGTCATGTTCCAAGTCATTTCTTGCATTTTTGATGTTGCATATATGTTCGCCCAGACGTCTTCTGAACTCCCGTGTCGACATACCCACATACTTCTTCTTACAGTTACATTCAATACAGTAGATAATATTTTTGCTCCTACAATTGTAGAAGTCGTTCATTACGATCACTCCAGATGGAAAGATATTCATCTGCTTCACATTTAATATGTATGGGCAGAATTTGCATGTTCCACATGCATATGTTCCCAAAAAGTCCTTTCTTTTTTTAGGAGTATTTTTAACAAAATGACTCTTCGTTATCTTATCCCTAATAGTAGAGGCTCTTCTCCAGCTCATTGCAATATTATTGCCAATACATTTGGATAAATCCTCGTCAGTTTTTAGAATATGTACATGCGTGTTGAGTATTTCCTTTATTTCCTTATGGGCAGTATTGAAAGTACTTACAAACCTAACTCTGTTATCCATATTGTTCTTGGATTTAGGTTTCAACAACTGTGCTCTGTCCGTATGGAGGGCTCTGTGATATGCCTTTTTAAGGATACTATTTGGGTATCCTCTAGTTTTTAATCTCTTTTTCATATCCATTGCCTGATTTTTAAAATCTGTAATGTCAGAGCAATTACGCCTTAACCTAAGAAATTCCCCAAAGGGTATGGCTTTCTTGGTGGCTGGATGATGTGCACTTTGGAAATTCAATATTGAGTTAGTGGCAGTTTCCTTCCTATAGAGGTCTGATTTAATCTGACCAAACATATCCCTCAAAATCTTTAAATCAAGGAATGTAACACTTTCATGATTGATTTCATATGTTAGACGTAAATTCAAATTATTGGTGTTGAGGATTCCAATAAATTCTCTGAATATGGATATGTCCCCTTTCCAGATTAGGAAGACGTCATCTATGTACCTGAGCCAAAGGACAATATTGTCCGCATATTTTTCCATATCCATTCCAAACACAAATTCTCGCTCCCACCACCCTAAGTATATGTTCGCATAGGTGGGGGCACAGGCTGTGCCCATGGCTGTTCCTCGAATTTGCAGGAAAAATTTGTCATTAAAGACAAAGAAGTTATGGCTCAGTACAAATTTGAGTAATTTGACTATGAATGTATTTTTGGGAGTACGTTCTATTGCTTCCATTTGGAGAAAATAGTTAACTGCATGACAGCCCCAGTGATGTTCAATTGACGTGTAGAGAGACTCTACGTCACACGTTGCTAAGAGCATATCGTCTTCTAGGGTCATGTCTTCAATTTTACTCAGAACATCCATCGTGTCTCTTGTGTATGAGGGTAATGTCAGAACAATATTTCTTAATCTCAAATCCAAATACCTTGATGCCTGTTCACAGAGACTACTAATTCCAGTCACAATTGGTCTACCAGGGGGTGTCTGTTTGTTTTTATGTATCTTGGGTAATAAATAAAAAGTGGCAATTTTAGGATTGTTCACTTTTAAGAGGTAAATTATATAATAACCTAAACCCATTTTTTAAAACTATATTCTATAACAAGACAGAGAGCGCAGTGCAAACGGCCTAACGCGCGTTTCGCATACGCTTTATCAAAGGCTGACCCGATCACCTCCCGGGATTTCCTTATGTAGGTCATTAGACCAATCCTGATCTGTTGTTTAGACTGACGCGTCTAATCGTCCAATCGCGAATGGTCTTCAGCGATTGGTTCAAAAACAGAGGGTGTGTGCCGTTACACCAATAGTGTGCGGTTGGAAACATATGAGGGCGTGATTACGCTCCTTGTCATTTCGCTCCATCCCGGACTCCACTGGAAACGGCATATTAGTATGGATAGTAAACAAAAGCCCGTATTCATCATGACAATATATCAGTACATAAACGCTATAATCATTCTAAACTCCTCAGGTTAAAGTACGTAATGCTGTGCCACAGAATAATTCAGAGTTCCATACTCCCAGATTTCTGGTTAGTTGTATTACAATTTTCCTATTATTAAACCTAAATATTTCAAGTAATTACCAATACTGAGTGTTTAGATGCATCTTGATATGAATCAATCCAATAAAACATTATTGCATATATAAATAAACAATATTTTAGATGCAGGTTTCAGAGAGGTTTTGATCACTGTTTCAAGCTAATTCTCTAGAAACTTTTTCTTTCCTTTCAACCTGTGCCTCATGTACATGTAGTATTGCTAGTGTATACTACTGAACTCATTCCAAATATCCCACTCTATATTCATTTCATATATGATTATTATAAAAGAACATAGGTAACTGTAAATATGAGTTTATATTACTATAACTCCAATAATTAGGTTACAAGAACTAAAATGGTGATATGAAATTCTATTCTGAATTTCACAAATATAGTGAATGCGTACGAGGTAACAGTAGATCAGAAATTGTGTTATTTTACCTTACGTAGTTGGGCTTAAAAAAGATCAAAAAATTAAATAATTGTATTCACATATTTAGGAGTATCACAGGTATATTGAAAAAAGTTCATAGTAATCACCCTAAGGGGTCTCAGGATTTTAAGTCTAAAAATAACTACCTAGTTTGGTTAAGAAGTTGATAGTTCTTCCAAAATTCACGCAAGTTACACATAATCTAGATATTGAGATATTAGGTTATATCTATTAAAGACTGCATTGATTCAAGGGGTCATATCCTCAAGATTGATATGGCATCATTTTTTGGGGGATTTTTATTCTAGGAACGCACTAAAAGTTAAAGTTTCATTAAGCCCCTTAGGACTCATACTCTGCATCCTGAAGATCCATTTTGTCTCTGCTTTGAGTAAAGCTTTTTCGATATTCCCCCCTCTTATTCCTAATGAGACTTTCTGGAGAATCCAGCCTTGCAATTCTGGTTTGCAGTCATGTTTTTCTAGAAAATGTCTTGCTACTGTAGTCAATTTTTTGTCATGTTCCAAGTCATTTCTTGCATTTTTGATGTTGCATATATGTTCGCCCAGACGTCTTCTGAACTCCCGTGTCGACATACCCACATACTTCTTCTTACAGTTACATTCAATACAGTAGATAATATTTTTGCTCCTACAATTGTAGAAGTCGTTCATTACGATCACTCCAGATGGAAAGATATTCATCTGCTTCACATTTAATATGTATGGGCAGAATTTGCATGTTCCACATGCATATGTTCCCAAAAAGTCCTTTCTTTTTTTAGGAGTATTTTTAACAAAATGACTCTTCGTTATCTTATCCCTAATAGTAGAGGCTCTTCTCCAGCTCATTGCAATATTATTGCCAATACATTTGGATAAATCCTCGTCAGTTTTTAGAATATGTACATGCGTGTTGAGTATTTCCTTTATTTCCTTATGGGCAGTATTGAAAGTACTTACAAACCTAACTCTGTTATCCATATTGTTCTTGGATTTAGGTTTCAACAACTGTGCTCTGTCCGTATGGAGGGCTCTGTGATATGCCTTTTTAAGGATACTATTTGGGTATCCTCTAGTTTTTAATCTCTTTTTCATATCCATTGCCTGATTTTTAAAATCTGTAATGTCAGAGCAATTACGCCTTAACCTAAGAAATTCCCCAAAGGGTATGGCTTTCTTGGTGGCTGGATGATGTGCACTTTGGAAATTCAATATTGAGTTAGTGGCAGTTTCCTTCCTATAGAGGTCTGATTTAATCTGACCAAACATATCCCTCAAAATCTTTAAATCAAGGAATGTAACACTTTCATGATTGATTTCATATGTTAGACGTAAATTCAAATTATTGGTGTTGAGGATTCCAATAAATTCTCTGAATATGGATATGTCCCCTTTCCAGATTAGGAAGACGTCATCTATGTACCTGAGCCAAAGGACAATATTGTCCGCATATTTTTCCATATCCATTCCAAACACAAATTCTCGCTCCCACCACCCTAAGTATATGTTCGCATAGGTGGGGGCACAGGCTGTGCCCATGGCTGTTCCTCGAATTTGCAGGAAAAATTTGTCATTAAAGACAAAGAAGTTATGGCTCAGTACAAATTTGAGTAATTTGACTATGAATGTATTTTTGGGAGTATGTTCTATTGCTTCCATTTGGAGAAAATAGTTAACTGCATGACAGCCCCAGTGATGTTCAATTGACGTGTAGAGAGACTCTACGTCACACGTTGCTAAGAGCATATCGTCTTCTAGGGTCATGTCTTCAATTTTACTCAGAACATCCATCGTGTCTCTTGTGTATGAGGGTAATGTCAGAACAATATTTCTTAATCTCAAATCCAAATACCTTGATGCCTGTTCACAGAGACTACTAATTCCAGTCACAATTGGTCTACCAGGGGGTGTCTGTTTGTTTTTATGTATCTTGGGTAATAAATAAAAAGTGGCAATTTTAGGATTGTTCACTTTTAAGAGGTAAATTATATAATAACCTAAACCCATTTTTTAAAACTATATTCTATAACAAGACAGAGAGCGCAGTGCAAACGGCCTAACGCGCGTTTCGCATACGCTTTATCAAAGGCTGACCCGATCACCTCCCGGGATTTCCTTATGTAGGTCATTAGACCAATCCTGATCTGTTGTTTAGACTGACGCGTCTAATCGTCCAATCGCGAATGGTCTTCAGCGATTGGTTCAAAAACAGAGGGTGTGTGCCGTTACACCAATAGTGTGCGGTTGGAAACATATGAGGGCGTGATTACGCTCCTTGTCATTTCGCTCCATCCCGGACTCCACTGGAAACGGCATATTAGTATGGATAGTAAACAAAAGCCCGTATTCATCATGACAATATATCAGTACATAAACGCTATAATCATTCTAAACTCCTCAGGTTAAAGTACGTAATGCTGTGCCACAGAATAATTCAGAGTTCCATACTCCCAGATTTCTGGTTAGTTGTATTACAATTTTCCTATTATTAAACCTAAATATTTCAAGTAATTACCAATACTGAGTGTTTAGATGCATCTTGATATGAATCAATCCAATAAAACATTATTGCATATATAAATAAACAATATTTTAGATGCAGGTTTCAGAGAGGTTTTGATCACTGTTTCAAGCTAATTCTCTAGAAACTTTTTCTTTCCTTTCAACCTGTGCCTCATGTACATGTAGTATTGCTAGTGTATACTACTGAACTCATTCCAAATATCCCACTCTATATTCATTTCATATATGATTATTATAAAAGAACATAGGTAACTGTAAATATGAGTTTATATTACTATAACTCCAATAATTAGGTTACAAGAACTAAAATGGTGATATGAAATTCTATTCTGAATTTCACAAATATAGTGAATGCGTACGAGGTAACAGTAGATCAGAAATTGTGTTATTTTACCTTACGTAGTTGGGCTTAAAAAAGATCAAAAAATTAAATAATTGTATTCACATATTTAGGAGTATCACAGGTATATTGAAAAAAGTTCATAGTAATCACCCTAAGGGGTCTCAGGATTTTAAGTCTAAAAATAACTACCTAGTTTGGTTAAGAAGTTGATAGTTCTTCCAAAATTCACGCAAGTTACACATAATCTAGATATTGAGATATTAGGTTATATCTATTAAAGACTGCATTGATTCAAGGGGTCATATCCTCAAGATTGATATGGCATCATTTTTTGGGGGATTTTTATTCTAGGAACGCACTAAAAGTTAAAGTTTCATTAAGCCCCTTAGGACTCATACTCTGCATCCTGAAGATCCATTTTGTCTCTGCTTTGAGTAAAGCTTTTTCGATATTCCCCCCTCTTATTCCTAATGAGACTTTCTGGAGAATCCAGCCTTGCAATTCTGGTTTGCAGTCATGTTTTTCTAGAAAATGTCTTGCTACTGTAGTCAATTTTTTGTCATGTTCCAAGTCATTTCTTGCATTTTTGATGTTGCATATATGTTCGCCCAGACGTCTTCTGAACTCCCGTGTCGACATACCCACATACTTCTTCTTACAGTTACATTCAATACAGTAGATAATATTTTTGCTCCTACAATTGTAGAAGTCGTTCATTACGATCACTCCAGATGGAAAGATATTCATCTGCTTCACATTTAATATGTATGGGCAGAATTTGCATGTTCCACATGCATATGTTCCCAAAAAGTCCTTTCTTTTTTTAGGAGTATTTTTAACAAAATGACTCTTCGTTATCTTATCCCTAATAGTAGAGGCTCTTCTCCAGCTCATTGCAATATTATTGCCAATACATTTGGATAAATCCTCGTCAGTTTTTAGAATATGTACATGCGTGTTGAGTATTTCCTTTATTTCCTTATGGGCAGTATTGAAAGTACTTACAAACCTAACTCTGTTATCCATATTGTTCTTGGATTTAGGTTTCAACAACTGTGCTCTGTCCGTATGGAGGGCTCTGTGATATGCCTTTTTAAGGATACTATTTGGGTATCCTCTAGTTTTTAATCTCTTTTTCATATCCATTGCCTGATTTTTAAAATCTGTAATGTCAGAGCAATTACGCCTTAACCTAAGAAATTCCCCAAAGGGTATGGCTTTCTTGGTGGCTGGATGATGTGCACTTTGGAAATTCAATATTGAGTTAGTGGCAGTTTCCTTCCTATAGAGGTCTGATTTAATCTGACCAAACATATCCCTCAAAATCTTTAAATCAAGGAATGTAACACTTTCATGATTGATTTCATATGTTAGACGTAAATTCAAATTATTGGTGTTGAGGATTCCAATAAATTCTCTGAATATGGATATGTCCCCTTTCCAGATTAGGAAGACGTCATCTATGTACCTGAGCCAAAGGACAATATTGTCCGCATATTTTTCCATATCCATTCCAAACACAAATTCTCGCTCCCACCACCCTAAGTATATGTTCGCATAGGTGGGGGCACAGGCTGTGCCCATGGCTGTTCCTCGAATTTGCAGGAAAAATTTGTCATTAAAGACAAAGAAGTTATGGCTCAGTACAAATTTGAGTAATTTGACTATGAATGTATTTTTGGGAGTATGTTCTATTGCTTCCATTTGGAGAAAATAGTTAACTGCATGACAGCCCCAGTGATGTTCAATTGACGTGTAGAGAGACTCTACGTCACACGTTGCTAAGAGCATATCGTCTTCTAGGGTCATGTCTTCAATTTTACTCAGAACATCCATCGTGTCTCTTGTGTATGAGGGTAATGTCAGAACAATATTTCTTAATCTCAAATCCAAATACCTTGATGCCTGTTCACAGAGACTACTAATTCCAGTCACAATTGGTCTACCAGGGGGTGTCTGTTTGTTTTTATGTATCTTGGGTAATAAATAAAAAGTGGCAATTTTAGGATTGTTCACTTTTAAGAATTTCTCTTCTTTTTCATCAATTAGGTTATCTTTCTTGGTATCCCTCACTAAGGTTTCATACATTTTCAGGTAGTCCTCACTAGGATTGCTCCATAAAAATTTGTAACACTTAGTGTCACCCAGCTGTTTCATTGCTTCTGTGATGTACATAGGTACCGGCCAGATGACAATATTACCTCCCTTATCAGATGGCTTGATGATCACATCATCCCATTTTTGAATGTCATTTAAAGCCCACTTTTCTTCTCTGCTTAGATTACTCCAATCCCTTTCTCTTAAATTCAGAATATCTCTGCAGACTACTTTTAAGAATATTTCTATCTGTGGAAAGGAGGAGAGTTGTGGCATAAATGTGGACTTTTTTGTCAGTTTCTTGTGCCAATCTGGAGTATTGGGTATTGTCATTTCATTGTCTTCTAGTAGTGTCACAAGGTCCATAATGGCTTGTGTCTCTTCATCACTATCATTGTGCTTTGTGTACATTTTTTTGAGTGCCAATTTTCTGGCGAAGAGATTAATATCTTTTATTATCTCAAAGAAATCAGGGTTGTTAGAAGGGGAAAAGGACAGACCTCTACCTAGTATACTTTTGTGTTGGGGTGATAGGATTCTGTCAGACAAATTCACTATTTCCAAAGTGTCTGAGTTTACCATCTCGGTCGTCTCGACCAATCCTCCCTGGTTTTGTCATTGTTCCTGTACCCCCATCTCGTTCTGTTTCTCAAATTGATTTCTGTTCTCCCCCCCCCCCTTCTCTTGCTTTTTCCTTTTCTTTGGGTTTGCCCTCTTTCTCGTTTTTTGAGAGAAGGGTTTGTCTGTCACTTGCACTTGGTACCAGTAGGGTTCTGCCTGAAAATCCTTCTGCCCCCTCTTCCCCTGCTGAGGACTCATACTCTGATGTAGAGACATCCTCCCTATTGGTTTTTGATGGTACTAAGTTCCTTCTACGTCTGGGGTTCCTTTCATCCCATGTAAAAACTCTTCCCTGTTCAAAATCCTTCATATCCCTGCTTAGCTTGGCACATTTGGTCTTAATTATCTCCTTCTCTTTATCGTCTAGTTCTCCTCTCAGGTTTTTATATGCTGTTTTAAAGTCTTCCAGACTTTCAAAGTTTTTAAGTTTAACAGTGATATCAGAGATCTCTTTATTCAGTTCTTCCACAATCTCTGTCTCATAATCTGAGAGAATCGCAACTAAGACCTCTGAACAAGAGATAAGGGCTTGTTCCCATCTCCCTCTATAACTCTCTATATGAAAACTAAAGCTTGGGAAGAGTCTAACTCTTAGGCCTCTAGGTATTATGTGTTTCGCTAGGTAACGGTCATAGGTGCTTTTATTCCATATAGACCTTGTATGTTTCCTTAGCAGTTCACCTAGAATATTCAGGCCTGATTCCCAGTCTTCAAAGTTATTTTTATTAACACCCTCTGTTGTAAAGTTAGCAAATGTTTTGTCTATGTTTGCTTTTCTGTCTTTCTCACGATTAAGGAAATCCTCCATCAAATTGATGGAAGCCATAATTATTTCCCAGTTTATAGAAGAAGACTACTGGATAGTCAATTTTAAGTACTTGTTAAAAAATACCCTTTTAACCTCAAGGGGAAGGTGGGAAAGAACTCGAGATGACAATCTCAGACCTTACTCCAGATAGACCTATGTACTGGATAAGGTAGTGCCTAATGCCGATTATAAGTCTGCATCCAGGCAGCGACAACTTCATCCATCTCGGGGACATCTTCTATCTTCATCCTGACGGCGCGGAGCTATCCTGGATGGCGAAGACATCCTGCCCGGAGTGTACCTCTGTAGACTGAAGTTGAGTGCAAGGTAGCCGTTTCAAAATGGCGTACCTTGCATTCCTATTGGTTGATTTGATTCTTCAAATTAAAGTTCAAAACAGCCAATAGGTTGAGAGCTACTGAAATCCTATCCTATCCATTTTGAAATGGCTACCTTGCATTCAACTTCAGTGTACGGTGGTGACCATATGAAGAGGACGCTCCGCACAGGATGTCTTCGCCATCCAGAATAGCTCCGTTCTGCGCCGCCGGTATGGAGATAGAAGACATCCTTAAGAGGGATGAAGGTTTCACCGCCTGGATGAAGACTTCTCGCCGCCTGGATGAAGATGGATGTCCGGACTTCAGGAACCATTAGAAGATTTTATGGGGTTATTGTTAGGTTTTTGTGTTTTTTTGGGGTGTTTTTTTTTTTTAGATTAGGGATGAGCAATTGTAAAAGAGCTGAAGGCCCTTTTATGGGCAGTAAAAAATCTGAATGCGATGATAAGGGCAATGCCCATACAAATGTCCCTTAAGGGTGTGGGGTTTAATTTTTTAATGTAAAATAGCTGTTTAACTTAGGGCAATGCCCTACAAAAGGCCCTTTTAAGGACTATTGGTAGTTTATTGTAGGTTAGGGGGTGTTTTTATTTTGGGGGGTGCTTTTTTATTTTTATAGGACTATTAAATTATGTGTAATTGTTTTTATTTTTGATAATTTCGTTTATTATTTTTTGTAAGCTTAGAGTTTTTTTATTTTTCGTAATTTAGTGTTTATTATTTATTGTAATTTTAGATTTTTTTAAAAATTTCGTAGTGTTAGGTTTTTTTAAATTTGTAATTTAGATTTTTTAATTGGTAGTTTTTTTTTATTTTACTGGAATAGTTAGGTTAGGTTAATTTATAGTTTAAACTTAGTTTTTTTTTATTTCACAGGTAAGTTTTTATTTATCTTAAGATAGTTATATTGTAATTTTAATTTAAAGTTAGGGGGGGTGTTAGGTTTAGGGGTTAATCGTTTCATTTAGTGTTTTGCGATGTGGGGGGCAGCGGTTTAGGGGTTGATAGGTTTAGTTTATTAGTTGTGATGTGGAGGGCTGGAAGTTTAGGGGTTAATACTTTATATAGTGTTGGCGATGTGAGGGGCCGGCGGTTTAGGGGTCAATAACTTTTATTAGTGTCGGCGATGTCAGGGAGCGGCGGATTAGGGGTAAATAACTTTTATTAGTGTTGGTGATGTCGGGGACAGCGGATTAGGGGTTAATAACTTTTATTAGTGTTGGGGGTCGGCGGATTAGGGGGTGTTTAGACTTGGAGTTTATGTTAGGGTGCTAGGTTTAAACTTAACTTTATTCCCCCCATAGACATCAATGTGGTTGCGTTACGGTGATCTCCATTCCGTGATCGCAGGTGTTAGTTTTTTTCTAACACTCTCTCCCCATTGATGTCTATGGGGGAAAGCGTGCACGAACACGTAAACTCAGCACTTGGCTTTTGTGCGGTATGGAGCTTAACGCACCATAACACACAGCACAAGGAGGCTTTTCAGTAACTTGTAATGGCAAGAAAAACTCATAATCTAGGTTCATGTGTGCTAACCCAACATGAGTTATCTTATAAAATATTGAAAAATATTAACATTTTGCTTGTGTTACTCAACATTATTCAAATCCCCATTCCATTTGCAGAAATGCAGTCCCAAACTTTCAAGGAACCTACACTATGCTTCACTGTTGCCTGCAGACGCTCATTCTTGTACTACTCTCCAGCCCTTCATCAAACAAACTGCATTATGCTACAGCCATTTTTCTGCACCCCAGTTCCTGTGTTTTCGTGCATAGTTGAATCACATAGGCCTTGTTTCAATGTTAGAGGTATGGCTTTTTAGCCACAAGTCTTCCATGAATAATACTTCTGACCAGGCTTCTCTGGACAGTAGATGGGAGTAATTGGTTTCTGCCAATTTTGAGCTGATGGTGCTGCCAGACATCTTCTCCTCCTCCTCACTGTTGTTTCTGTTTCAGTTTATGATTGTGTTTCAACCTACATATTAAATTGACGATCATTAGCACCTGACTGGTATAATTGTTTTAATCATGCACCTGACTATATGCCTACAAAATCCAAGACACGTGCAAGTGTATCTAGAAGAATTGATTCTGTTTTGATGGGAAAGGGAAGTCACACCAAATATTGATTTGATTTAGATTTTTCTTCTGTTTACTCACTTTGCATTTTGTTAAGTTATAAAAATAAACTATTAACATTTCTATTTTTAAAAAGCATTTTTTCACAGCTGACTAAAATTTTTCACAGCACTATAGTATATATTTGAAGATGATTTATACGTGCAGGACTTATAGGCGGTTCTTCTCCTGACTCATCAAGCACTGATATTCCTTGATATCATAGTGCAATTCTTAAACAGATTAACTTTCCCACCACTGGAAAAACATAGGCCTAAATTTCTTTGTCAGTGATTTTAAGCATCAGAAATATCACCAGAAATAATAATATGTTCTCTTCTGGTAACGCAGTAGTAGAGGCTTCATAAGGATAAACAAGCTATGTTGATGGAGTAATGCAATAGAACATCACTTTCATGTTGTCTCAGTATGAGAGGCTCTGGAAAGAAGAACTAAAGAGCCTGCTGGAGGCCCGAGGGAGAACTGCCAAGAACAAGTCTAAGGCAGTGATCATCAAGGAGCTGATGGAGGACGATCAGGCTAGTGCACCCACTAGTGAGGCCGGTGGTAGCTAAGAGGTAGAACGGATCAGTGGGGCCTCCTCCCAGGGGACCACAATGTCTGACCTAGAAAGGCAGATCCAATGGCGGCTGGCCCTTTATGGACCTTACCCACCTGAGGAGATTATTGCTTGGGTAGTTGCTGAAACCACCACGGTCCATCTGATGGAGCTCCAGAAGTCCATGGGGTGAGCATTGCCAGATCCTTGGGACCAACCCCCCTGGCCAAAGAAGTTACCTCATGAGGCCTTTCCTTCCATACTATTCCTTCTGAAGATCAAGCCAATTATGACCGGGTGAAAGAGAGCATCCTTGCCCGCTATGGACTCACTGTGGAGGTGCACCGACTGAAGTTTTGCTAGCTGCAAAGACATACATGGAATGGGTTCACTGGTTAGCCGGGCACTTGGATTCCTTGGTCACCGGTTGCAGCATAACCACCCGAGACGATAGCTATCTGGCTCATCTTACTGGAACAATTTTACAACTGCACCCCAGTGGAGGTATGGGACTGTGTGAAAGACAAAATATCAACAACAGTGGACCAAGCCTCTGTCCTGGCAGATCAGAATGTGGATGCCCAGCGCCAGGCTGCCCCAGAACCCGAGTCAGCAACCCGCTCCCCCTCAACCCCGGCTCGTTTCCCAGCGGCTCCTCTGCAACCCCAGGCCCAGCCGGCCCCTGTTTGCTGTGGGGCCAGCAATCCCCAGAGGTGCTATGGGTGTGGGCAACCTGGCCACATCCAACAGTACTGTCCAGCACAACAACAAAAAACCCCAGCACAGCAGCCTAGGAACCCTTCACCGGCACAGTGGGTAAGAGCTCCAGCCAGGACCTATCCAGCCACTTCCCACTGCCTGTATGAAGCAGGCCCTGCCAATTATGCCGACTGGGTAGATGAAGAAGTTGGCGTTCTACATGAGGTCACATGGGTAGGCGGCCCAGGGATTAAGGGGCACTGGAGACACAGTCTCCCTGATCCAACCCCACCTGGCCCCCACCTCCGGCCGAACAGGGAGGACCCTTGCCGTTCGGGTGGCTGGAGGTGCCAAATTGGAGATCTCCAAAGCCAAACCCCAGACCGCTGGACACTGGGGTCCATTGGACATTATGGAGGCACAAGCCTGTCTGGTGGGGCAGGAATGGTGGGAGATTTGGGGGACTGATAAGGCTCTTATCAAGACCAGTTTGCGTATAAATGTTGGGTGTTTTCCCAATAAAGTGTACTTCTTGTTTCACCTGAATGCTAATCTGTCTAGTTATTTGGGTGGGAAATGCTATAATCACTCTTCTCTGCTACATAGTGGCAGGTACCAGGTGCTTGAAGGATCCTTTGGCGGAGTTACCCAGTCAGGGTAGCTGATAATCCGTTACACAGCCTATACCGACACGATTCATACCGCCATCTGAAAGCAGTAGTTATGGATTTTGCAAAACAAAAATGTTTCACAAAACTCATAACTAAAATGTTACGAAGTACACTAACAACCATAAACTACCTATTAACCCCTAAACCACCACCCTCCCGCATCGCAAACACTATACTAAACTTATTAACCCCTAATATGCTGCCCACCCACATTACGACTATTAAATAAACCTATTAACCCCTAATGCGCCGCTCCCTGACATTGCAGACACTAAATATAATTATTAACCCCTATTCCGCCGCTCCCCGACATCACAGACACTAATAAAAGATATTAACCCCTAATCTGCTGCCCCTGACATCGCCAACACCTAAATAAACCTATTAACCCATAACTGCCGGCCTCCCCACATCACCAACACTGTTATAAAGTATTATCCACTAAACCTCCAGCCCCCCACATCGTAACTCCTAAACTAAACCTATTAATCCCTAAACCGCCGCCCCCCCACATTGTAAAACACTAAAATAAAGTATTAACCCATAAACCTCCAACCCCCCACATCGTAACTACTAAACTACACCTATTAACCCATAAACCGCCGGCCCCCCACATCGCAAAACACTAAATTAAACTATTAACCTCTAAACCTAACACCCCCTAACTTTAAATTAAAATATAACTATCTTAAAATAAATAAAAACTTACCCGTGAAATAAAATAAAAAAGTTTAAACTATAAATTAGCCTAACATAACTATTCTAATAAAATTAAAAAAACTGCCAATTAAAAAAACTAAATTACAAATTAAAAAAACCTAATACTACAAAAAAAATCTAAAATAACAAAAAATAATAAAGACTAAATTATGAAAAATAAAAAATCTCTAAGCTTACAAAAAATAATAAATGAAATAATCAAAAATAAAAACAAGTACACCTAATCTAATAGCCCTATAAAAATAAAAATGTCACCCCAAAATAAAAACACAGCCTAGCCTACAATAAACTACCAATAGCCCATAAAAGGGCCTTTTTTAGGGCATTGCCTTAAGTTAAACAGCTCTTTTACCTTAAAAAAAAATACTAAGTCCCCCCTAAAAGTAAACCCCCCCACCCAACCAACCCCCCAAAATAAAAAAACACTAACTCTAAAAAATCAGAAGCTACCCATTGCCTCCAAAGGGGCATTTGTATGGGCATTCAGCTATTTTACTGCCCTTAAAAGGATATTCAGCGTTTGTACAATTGCCCATTCCTAATCTAAAAAAAAACATTCAAAAGAATTAAAAAAAAACTAATACTAACCCCATAAAATCTACTCACGGTTCCTGAAGTCCAGACATCCATCTTTATCCAGGCTGTGAGAAGTCTTCATCCAGGCAGCGACACCTTCATCCATCTCGGGGACATCTTCTATCTTCATCCTGACGGAGCGGAGCTATCCTGGATGGCGAAGACATCCTGCGCGGAGTGTACCTCTGTAGACTGAAGTTGAGTGCAAGGTAGCCGTTTCAAAATGGCGTACCTTGCATTCCTATTGGTTGATTTGATTCTTCAAATTAAAGTTCAAAACAGCCAATAGGTTGAGAGCTACTGAAATCCTATCCTATCCATTTTGAAATGGCTACCTTGCATTCAACTTCAGTGTACGGTGGTGACCATATGAAGAGGACGCTGCGCACAGGTTGTCTTCGCCATCCAGAATAGCTCCGTTCTGCGCCGCCGGTATGGAGATAGAAGACATCCCCAAGAGGGATGAAGGTTTCACCGCCTGGATGAAGACTTCTCGCCGCCTGGATGAAGATGGATGTCCGGACTTCAGGAACCATTAGAAGATTTTATGGGGTTATTGTTAGGTTTTTGTGTTTTTTTGGGGTGTTTTTTTTTTTTTAGATTAGGGATGAGCAATTGTAAAAGAGCTGAAGGCCCTTTTATGGGCAGTAAAAAAGCTGAATGCGATGATAAGGGCAATGCCCATACAAATGTCCCTTAAGGGTGTGGGGTTTAATTTTTTAATGTAAAATAGCTGTTTAACTTAGGGCAATGCCCTACAAAAGGCCCTTTTAAGGACTATTGGTAGTTTATTGTAGGTTAGGGGGTGTTTTTATTTTGGGGGGTGCTTTTTTATTTTTATAGGACTATTAAATTATGTGTAATTGTTTTTATTTTTGATAATTTCGTTTATTATTTTTTGTAAGCTTAGCGTTTTTTTATTTTTCGTAATTTAGTGTTTATTATTTATTGTAATTTTAGATTTTTTTAAAAATTTCGTAGTGTTAGGTTTTTTTAAATTTGTAATTTAGATTTTTTAATTGGTAGTTTTTTTTATTTTACTGGAATAGTTAGGTTAGGTTAATTTATAGTTTAAACTTAGTTTTTTTTTATTTCACAGGTAAGTTTTTATTTATCTTAAGATAGTTATATTGTAATTTTAATTTAAAGTTAGGGGGGGTGTTAGGTTTAGGGGTTAATAGTTTCATTTAGTGTTTTGCGATGTGGGGGGCAGCGGTTTAGGGGTTGATAGGTTTAGTTTATTAGTTGTGATGTGGAGGGCTGGAAGTTTAGGGGTTAATACTTTATATAGTGTTGGCGATGTGAGGGGCCGGCGGTTTAGGGGTCAATAACTTTTATTAGTGTCGGCGATGTCAGGGAGCAGCGGATTAGGGGTAAATAACTTTTATTAGTGTTGGTGATGTCGGGGACGGTGGATTAGGGGTTAATAACTTTTATTAGTGTTGGGGGTCGGCGGATTAGGGGGTGTTTAGACTTGGAGTTTATGTTAGGGTGCTAGGTTTAAACTTAACTTTATTCCCCCCATAGACATCAATGTGGTTGCGTTACGGTGATCTCCATTCCGTGATCGCAGGTGTTAGTTTTTTTCTAACACTCTCTCCCCATTGATGTCTATGGGGGAAAGCGTGCACGAACACGTAAACTCAGCACTTGGCTTTTGTGCGGTATGGAGCTTAACGCACCATAACACACAGCACAAGGAGGCTTTTCAGTAACTTGTAATGGCAGCACTATGGAGAGTGCAATAACGCCATTTTTTGCCGTTATTTTCTCACCCTGTTAAGCGCAAAACTCGTAATCTAGGTTCATGTGTGCTAACCCAACATGAGTTATCTTAAGGTGCGTTATGTATTTATTAATTATAAAATATTGAAAAATATTAACATTTTGCTTGTGTTACTCAACATTATTCAAACCCCCATTCCATTTGCAGAAATGCAGTCCCAAACTTTCAAGGAACCTACACTATGCTTCACTGTTGCCTGCAGACACTCATTCTTGTACTACTCTCCAGCCCTTCATCAAACAAACTGCATTATGCTACAGCCATTTTTCTGCACCCCAGTTCCTGTGTTTTCGTGCATAGTTGAATCACATAGGCCTTGTTTCAATGTTAGAGGTATGGCTTTTTAGACACAAGTCTTCCATGAATAATACTTCTGACCAGGCTTCTCTGGACAGTAGATGGGAGTAATTGGTTTCTGCCAATTTTGAGCTGATGGTGCTGCCAGACATCTTCTCCTCCTCCTCACTGTTGTTTCTGTTTCAGTTTATGATTGTGTTTCAACCTACATATTAAATTGACGATCATTAGCACCTGACTGGTATAATTGTTTTAATCATGCACCTGACTATATGCCTACAAAATCCAAGACACGTGCAAGTGTATCTAGAAGAATTGATTCTGTTTTGATGGGAAAGGGAAGTCACACCAAATATTGATTTGATTTAGATTTTTCTTCTGTTTTACTCACTTTGCATTTTGTTAAGTTATAAAAATAAACTATTAACATTTCTATTTTTAAAAAGCATTTTTTCACAGCTGACTAAAATTTTTCACAGCACTATAGTATATATTTGAAGATGATTTATACGTGCAGGACTTATAGGCGGTTCTTCTCCTGACTCATCAAGCACTGGCATTCCTCGATATCATAGTGCAATTCTTAAACAGATTAACTTTCCCACCACTGGAAAAACATAGGCCTAAATTTCTTTGTCAGTGATTTTAAGCATCAGAAATATCACCAGAAATAATAATATGTTCTCTTCTGGTAACGCAGTAGTAGAGGCTTCATAAGGATTAACAAGGTATGTTGATGGAGTAATGCAATAGAACATCACTTTCATGTTGTCTTGTTGCAGTGTGAAATAAATTCTTCCAGAGGAATCTGCAATCATTCTAAAAGTGAGTCTGTCTATAATTTTATCAGAAAACCACTGTCTGAATGGTACCTTAAAGGGACACCTTGAGATGTTTATATAATATACAGTATTTAGTTACATGTAGTAATATAACTTTACAATATAATGTCACTATATTTCTTTTGGCCCTTCTTCCTGTAATTTAGCACTGAAAATTGTGGCTTTTGCCATTTTCAGAGCTGAAAATGCGCACTGCAGACTTTTCAAGGGTAACCCTGCTAAATATTTGTCCGTAATTGAATTTGGTAAATAACATCTACAATATCTTTTAAGGGTTAAAGGGACACTGAACCCAATTTTTTTCTTTTGTGATTCAGATAGAGCATGAAATTTTAAGCAACTTTCTAATTTACTTCTATTATTAAATTTTCTTTATTCTCTTGGTATCTTTATTTGAAATGCAAGAATGTAAGTTTAGATGCCGGCCCATTTTTGGTGAACAACCTAGGTTGTCCTTGCTGATTGGTGGATAAATTCATCCACCAATCAAAAACTGCTGTCAAGAGTCTGAACCAAGGAAAAAGTTTAGATGCCTTATTTTCAAATAAAGATATCAAGAGAATGAAGAAACATTGATAATTGGAGTAAATTAGAAAGTTGCTTAAAATTGCATGCTCTATCTGAATCACGAAAGAAAAAAATTTGGTTGTGTCCCTTTAAGGACTGTACAAATTCCAATGCCTTGACTTAAATAAAGAAAAGAAGCCTTTGTTGGAATGCATTGCTTCAAATATTTTATAAAGGTTTTAGCATCTTCAAGTAGAGGTTTTGTCAGATTTTAATAAAGGAGATGCTTTGCATTTAAGTATAGATATAGGGGCCTATTTATCAAGCTCCGTATGGAGTTTTATGCCCCGTGTTTCTGGCGAGTCTGAAGGCTCGCCAGAAACACAAGTTAAGAAGCAGCGGTCTAAACATCGCTGCTCCACAACCTGTCAGCCTGCTCGGAGGCGGCAGACAGACATAGACGAAAATCAACCCAATCGAATACGATCGAGTTGATTGACACCCCCTGCTAGTGGCCAACTGATGGAGCAAATTGATACAGAGTACTTGTAGTGATGCTGACTTGGGAGGAACCAAGTATAGGGAGGAAAGACCAAGGTAAAAGTTACTCAGATGATTTGCGGCTGTTGCACTCAGTTACCTGAGCCGGCAGGTTATTTATGGTTAGGAATGCTAATGAGAATGGAAGTCAAGGGTGTGTATTCCGAGTAAACCTCTTTGTTACCTTGAAGCCTAAAATAAATCCTACTCATGTATGACGTGAGATGAGCATGACAGAACCACTCTGAGACATCTAGTAATGACTTTGGTTAGTTGCAGCCTCATCAAAGCTAAGAGGGGGTTACAGGGCTGAATAGCTACCTTTGCAAGTCCCCAACCAACCGGAGGGAATCTGTACAACAGGAGACGTCATGGGGGTGGATCCGTTGCCTGGTGTAGCTGGCTGAAGATGGATGTAAGATTCTTCCAATTTTGGAAATGGGACATGCAGTTTATGTGTAATTGCCCTGTGTCTAGCAGGTCAGCAGGTAAGTCCTAGTTAGCAAGTTAAGCTAATTAGTAGTTGTAGTATAATTGCAGAACAGCTACTTTGTCTAGTAAGCAGAAGATAGGCTCAATAAACTCAGAAATGAGTGTGTCTGTTTGTAATCCACACACTACTTGAGATTACAAAGCACCCGAGGAAAATAAGAGCAGGTCTTTTATGAGAATGAAGTAGGTAGAAGACCTCCCCTATTTAAGGAGGAAGCAAATGTAGCAGGACTGTGGGAAATATCAAAATGACCCATTTATTATTATCTTAGCAGAGAAGGAAACATAGGTTACAACATGGCGATGTGCATTGCTTTACGGACACTAAAGCTTTACACTTTTTTCAAAATATAACAACTTATATAATTTTAAAATATGTATATAACATAAAATGGTCACACACATACACAAATGTCATCAAAAATTATAATAACACCAAGAGTTCAGACAGAGGGACTCAATACAACTGCATTTTGACAGCAAATTTCAAGGGATATAAAACAGTCTGTTTCAATATTGTATTAAAAAAAGCACTAAACAGTGGGTTTTACTTAATAGAAATCATTGCAAAACGTGTTATTCATAATTTTAAATGGATTTTATTTATTTATTTATTTTTACCTTTTAAACTTAATTTGTTCAGAATCAATTACTTCCTGTCACAGTCCCACAAGGGACTGTTGTCTCTACAGGAAAGCAAAGGAGAAGCTTTTCTTTGCTGTGGTTGCTAAAGGATGTGCACTAGTTTCAGTCAGTTTATTGCCCAGGTTCAGTAAAGGACTTTTGCTGCAAAAATCATGTTTTATAATGGTAGCTCCCAGGCAGTAGCTACACTAATAAGTGCTTATATTGTTTGAAAATAAGTTGTTTGTTGTTTTTTTTAACATAATGGGTTAAATTACAAGCCTCCTGTAGGAGCCTATGGAAGTGCGCTCCTAGCAATGTGAACAAGAACTCCCATTCGCATTGCAATTTACTTGTAATATCAGCACACATTATCGTGCGCTGATATTACAAAGTGAAGCGCTAATATTGCTTGCATGTAAGCGATATTTAGCGCTCCAGTTGTAATCTAGTCCAAAATGTTTATTTTTATGTTTAGTTTGAGATATATATATATATATATATATATATATATATATAAAATTGTTTTTTTTACTAAAAGAGCATTGTTTCATATCACTTTAAAGACCATTCCATCACAACACAAGGCAAAAAGCTAGCATTAACTGAATCAAGAGAGGGTGCTGGTAATCTGAAAACTGAAAAACTCAGTGTGACATGCATCATGAATTCTATTACAGGTACAAAACCCTATATCCAGACTGCTTGGGACCAGGAAAGGTTTGGATTACTGAACAGTTTGGCTATTGGAATATTTGTATATTTGCTTCTGTAAAACAGGACAGCTTGAAAATTAGAGAGACAGTGTACCAGCGCTATCAGAGTCTAAAAAAACAGTAGGATAAAAAAAACTATCTATAAATATAGAAATACATAAATTTTCAGGTATACAGATACAATAAAATGCATACAGTATATGAGAATGAAATAGGGAAAGAAATCCTCCAATGTGTGTGAGCCCCAAATGTCACAAATACAGAGTCTTAGAATGTCACCAAAGTGGAGGCAAAAGTATCACAGTACTTGGAAGTTCGCATCCCATGGATATAATGCGTTAGATCTGCTTCGGCTGTGCCGCTCTAAAGAAAGGAAATGTTTGTCAATTGTTCCCTGAAGAAACTACAACAGAAAAGAACAGAAAAGAGCACACACGCTGCACTAAGCGTATTTAAGTAAAAAGAGAGCACGAATAAAGTGCACTTACAATGTGAAAAAAACATAAAAAGCGCATCAAAGCTCAAATGAACCTGTCCGACCATGTACCTCCTGCGACTCGTGTCTGGGTATATTCCTTCTGCCTTTTCTGTGATCTTACTGAGCTTCCCAGTGCGTCCACAACAGGAGCAGTCTGTAAGTACCAGCAGCGGCAGCAATTTCCCACGTGAGTACAGCTAGTGCTCCAACTACGGATACCAGTAGGAGTCAAAACATCTCAACGCGTTTCGTCTGGTCCCGGTCAGACTTCTTCAAGAGGATAATGTAATCCAGTTCCCCTCATCTCCTGCACGACTTTCCCAAGCACATATAACAGGAAACTCAGATAAGGTGGAAGTTTTCTCAGTCTAAACTGCAGCACCTAAACAAAATAGGACAGCTTGGAGAGGGGATAGGACCAAGTGTAAACAATATAATATGTCATTTAGGCAATACTTACATGTCACGATACAGCTTATACATACAACCTTAAGGAAGTTTTATATAATTTTAAATACTTTTGTATACGTTGTACTATCAGAAAGATAGAACAATACCTTTCACAAACATTTCTGTGCAAATCTATTTAATCATCATTGTGCAATAGTCATGTATAAAGTATAAATCTAAATAAACAGCAAATAAAAATACATTGAAACTAACTTAAAAACATTTAGCTGTATTGGTAAAGTGATATATACATATATATATATATATATATATATATATATATATATATATATATATATATTTATATATACAAATACCTGATAATAATAATAATAATATATATATATATACAAATACCTGATAATAATAATAATATATATAAATATATACATATATATATGTGTGTGTGTGTGTATATATATATGTATATATATATATATATATATAAATAATTATTTCAGAATGGAATTATGTTCTATGTAGAAAAAGTGTTAAGGAAATGGTTAAACGTATGTATATGATGAGTGTATATGTTGATATTTAGGTCATATATTTATTTTACTCAGCTGGAAACCCTGACATTGCTATAGAAATAGCTCATACAGAATATGCCAGACATTGGGAGTGGTTCCTTATAAGTGGATAATAGGAGATTAATAATTTAAAATGCATTTTAAAGTTAATTGATAATTAAAAAGAAAAGTGTAGTATTGACATCTATTTTATTTATGTATATTAAAATGTGTAAAGAAATTCAGTGTGATTTCTTAGCATTGACAAACCAATTATATTCAAATTTGTATTATTTAAATATATTTTAAAGATTGTTAAGAGTAAAAAGTTGTAATTTCTGAAATACGCATTTGCTTGACAATTTGCTTGGCAATTTATAGCTGCGTTTTCTACTTTCTGACATCTGGTTTCTTTCTGAAAAAAAAAAAAAGATTCCTCAATGGACAAATCCCAACCCCCACAAAAAATATTGCAAACACTTGTGACTCATCTAGTTTGGTATCACATTGCCTGTTCCAATCACTGACCTAAATCATACAGTTACATCACCAGCTATATGAAAATGTGTACCTCTAAAATACTTCCTTTCAAATTTGACACTGTATTTATTATTTGCATTGGTAGAGAAAACATTTTGAATAATTGAGAAAGGACCTCTGGAGATTATACAAAACAGACAAGCTTAACATTAAGAGTACCCTAACGATTACTCACGCGGATATTACTTCTTTTCCAGGCACTCTGCAAATACTCCCCCCAAGTCAGAAAGATGTTTCTAATTAGCTTTCAACTTTTTTTTTTCTTCAGGTTATTTCCTGATGCAATAAGTTTCATCACTTTGACCAAATGGGTCAAATTGTGAAATAGAGCAATTTGACTCATAGTTAGCTAATTAAACATGATATCACTATGATAGTGTTCGTATTTATGTCTCGTAAACCTCTCTAAGAAGCAATTTAATCAGTAATTTGAAGATTAGCGAATGTCTATCTTTCAGTCTATTTAGGAATTAAAGAGGGATGATGAACTATAATGTATAATTTCAAAACAAAGTAAAATTTGTTCTAAACACCCTATATGAGAAATTTACCATTTATTCAAACCACTTTCAATTATCCTCTTTCCCAAATATTGGCTCATATTTCAGTCCATTAGAATTCACATGCAGAAATACTGGCAGTTCAAACCATGCTTTCAAATATGACACTTGTATACAAATTAAATGTGATCTTCAGAAAGTTCAAATGCATGTTTAAATAGGATAATTATCAAATGACAGGAGATTAAATAAAATCATTGTAAACATGTAACTAATTTATATTAATAGTTAATGAGAAAAAAATCAAGCATTTTAGACAATTATCATCATTATTAAATGAATTAGCTGTGTTTTAATTTCTTTTTAGCTTCACATCTTTTACCTATGTAAACATGTTTATAAATCTATGCAAATTGAATATTGAAAAGCCTGTGATATCCCTGTTTCTTTTAGATTTATATGTTTTTTCTTGTTTTTAACTAGATTTTGCTTTTATATCATTTTTTAGTTAAATCCGTTTCTATTTCAAACTATACTCCTTATTTGTGCAATGGCTTTGAAAATGATACAAAAACAAAAGTCAACTGATATAAATTCCAGGTCAAAATCATGTGTAATTAACAATATTGTATAATTGTAAATAATTTTATAATTTACATTTTAAAGTTCAAGCACCTTATTGCAATGATAAATGAACACTAATTGTTGTTTGAGTATGTACTGTATATATTTTTTTACTTTTTAATTACACCAACCAGAGCAAAACTGATTCATAGAAATGAGAGAACGCTGAAAGTCCTGCTAAAAGCTACTGGAATACTGAATTGGAATATTATTGTCAAACTGCCCCCATGCAATATGTATGTTATCAACTTTTAATGGGCTAGACTACAAGTATAAAAATATTAGCACTATTGATGTTAACATCACTCAAGCACAATCAATAGCGCTTTTATTTCTGTGCTTATATTACAAGTCAAAAGTTATTTTTTCTTATACAAGTGATAGTCAAGGGTCATAGTGGGTACACTAAATCCCTTACATATTAGACTTCTATGGGTGTGTGCTGTACAGTTCAAGTCAGATATCACTTGAGCACTAAGTTATTGGTGCCCTACACAGAGGGTGCATTAAACTAATGGTGAGCAAGTAGTGGAGTTCCTCATTTAATTAAGTGCTATAAAATAATAATAATTTTTTATGTCAGGTCTTAAAAAAAGCTAAATTCAGGTATAAAAATATGACTAAAGAGACAATAAAGTCAAAATGAACTTAAATTGGCTGAATAGAGAATTACATTTTAAACAACTTTCCTATTTACTTTATTATTAATTGTGTTTAGTTGTTTTGGAATTATTTGTTAAAGAGTAATCCTGAGTCAACTCAGGAGAGTGTGCACGTGTTTTTAGCCATCTGGCAGCAGTGTCTGAAACATTGTTTATAGCCATGTTATACATGAGCTCCTTTCAGCCTACCTAGATTTACTCTTCAATAAAAGTCACCAGGAGAGAACAACTAATTTTATAATACAAATAAATTGAAAAGTTGTTTAAAATGACACTCTCTATCTAAATCATGAACATCTAAATTTGACTTTACTGTCCCTTTAAATGTCCCTTTTAACATTGGAAGTTGTGAAAGAAAATATATACAGGAAACATCAAGCCATAAAAAAGTGTTCCTCTATACTTTGTTATCTTCTAAAGGTATATCTCAAGGAAACTTATGAAAGGAATATTTTCTAGACAGTCTAGACCGGTTAAAAGTTTTAGAGCATATGTTACATTACTACCATCCATGATAAAAGAGACATAAACAAAAGATTTGCTGTAAAAAGGGTTGCTAACTTTTTTTGAAAAAAATAATGGAGACTTAGAAATCGCCAAAAATGAAAGCATAAAACTGATATTGACATGTGTGACTGTGTACGTACGTATGTATGCATGTTTGCTTGTGTGAGCGTGTGTACGTATGTACGTGTGTATGTATGCACTTATGTATGTATGTGTATGTGTATGTATGTGTATGAATGAGTGTGTGTGTGTATGTATATATGTGTGTGTGTACATATGTATGTATGAATGTGTGTGTGTGTATATATGTATGTCTATATATGTATGTGTGTGTGTATGTATATATGAGTGTGTGTACATATGTATGTATGAATGTGTTTGTGTGTATATATGTATGTGTATATATGTATGTGTGTGTGTATGTATATATGTGTGTGTGTACATATGTATGTATGAATGTGTGCGTGTGTATGTTTTATGTATGTGTATATATATATGTATGTGTGTGTCTGTATGTATCTATGTGTACTCACAAAGAACGGATGGTCCACAGCACCTAGGTGCTGTGGACCATCCGTTCTTTGTGAGTATCTGTTTGGGGAGTTGGCAGTCTCCTTTGTCTTTATGTTTTATGTATCTATGTATGTAACACACTGTTATATGCAAGCAATGACGCTATAATAAAATGGCATAACAGATCATTTTTCTTTTGTTGCACTTTTTTGTCCCTTTTAACATTTCAAAACTATAGGAATGGGAAGGAATCATGCTATATATCTACTCCATGAAACCTTGACCAGGGCCAAAATATATTCCAGTATAAAACCAGATACTTAACGACATCAAAACTTCATATGTTCTAGTAATGTCATGGATACCAGGCTGAAAGGGTTACCCCAACCCCCCTACTACCCAGCTCACTCCTTTTTACCTCAGATATAGTCTTTTTTTGTCATCTGCGATTTCAGACTCTTGGTATTGTTTGTGTTGTGATCTGTACACCCTTACAGAAAAGCTGACCTCTGACTGCCTAACCCCATTCAGGCTGTCCGGGCTCCTGGAACTACCGGCTGGCCGCACCTCCCCACATACTCACTGACATTAACACCAGGTCCCTCCAGCGGGCTTTCACCCCAAACCTCCGCTCTTTTAGGATTGGTACTCCCTAGGGAGGGCAAGAGGTAGGGTGATTGCCGGAGGGGAGATACCTTGGGAACTAGGGGTTCTGGATCCCCCTACAACTCCTATTTCTCCTTGGCCTTCCTGGTGTATGTTTGATCACCCGTCCTGGATCACGTCGCTTTTTGGACTGTAGTATCTGGGAACCGAGGGCTTTCCAATGACACCCTGGAAACGATCACCCCAGAATAGCCACCTCTGTACCACTGTGACCCTATAAGACATGGGACACTATGGGGGTACCAGCCTGTCTGGAGGGGCGGAAGAGGTGGGAGATCTGGGGGTCTGATAAGACTCCTTATAAGACTCCTTATCAAGATGAGTTGGTGTATAAAAGTAGTGTGTTTCCACAATAAAGTTGTTCTTTGTTTCACCCAAATACTAGTTCTGTCTGGTTATTTATGTGGGCTCCACTATAATAACTTTGCTCCGCTACATAGCGACATGTCCCAGGTATAGGAAGGACCCTTCTGGCGTAGCTACCCAGTCAGGGTAGCCGGTGTCCATCACAAGTAACTTCTGGTTTAAATTTAATCTAGTTCCTATCATTAAACTGCAAAGTACAATTTAATATTCTTTTTGGGATTTAGGCAATTGGGGAGGGTGAGCAGCAGAAGAGCCAGCATAGCTCCCCTAGAGAAATGCTGTTCATTTGGGTTCCATGCTAGGGCATTGGGAGGGCTTAGACCAATGGGTGAGAATGGCTCGGCTGTAACATAAGAGAGCTCCCCCAAGCAGGGCTGGCAGTTTTGCCTTTGCCCTCTCTTAAACTGTGAACCTGTCACACTGTGAGATTAGCGCTCTATTCCCGCTCTGTTCTGCATTTAGTGAAGAACTCAGAAAACCATAAAAAAAGAATTAACAAGACAGCCCCGGGAGAAAATAGGGTAATACAGTAATAAATATGTGTAATGTCCCCTTTAATTCAGCCCCACCTTCTTTTGGTTTATAAGTGCACTTCCTGCTATCCTCTTTGCTTGATTATTTTGTTTGGCACAGGTTAAAGGATACACTCCTCCACTCCAGCTGACAGATATTGAGCCTCAAGCCTTTTTTTACCTATTAGGCTACTTGTTGCCTTCATCGCTATCCTGAACAAAGTACCTGACTCTTTTGTTACACATTTTGCTGTTCAGCTCCTCTCCGTTCTCAGCTACAGAACACTTCTTGTTCCCAGCGGATTGACTTTGTACAGCCGGATCTACACTGTGTCTGCCATTCCTTGCTTGCAATACTTTGCTTATCTATTGGATAACCTGTTTTCTATCATTTGCTGCTTAAATCTCCAGTCTGCATTCTAACCATATCTTATGCTTTGCAACAATCAAAGTACTAAGAACATATCAGCCGTATATTTTTGCATAGTGTCATTTATACTTATATCAGCAGTTATCCTAACCTCTACCTGCTGTATTAATTTGCAAACACTCAGTTTCACTCTTACACCGCTGCTGGGAATCATCCAATACTATTAAAGTGCTGTATTAATACTGACACTGCAGGCTAAGCCTTTCCTGTGGTTGTTCTGCTATTACAGCTACACAACATTTAAATATTGTAGTTATAACATAATAATCAAGCCTTAAAAAATAGCTGCTAATAGTAATGGATCCCCAAACTGTGAAAACTGAAATTGATACTCTTAATCAAAAAGTTGAATATCTGGCAAGAGCACTTACAGATTTTCAAACTGAGAACAAAGCTTTAAAGAATTTGGTTAAAGACATAGTTGCACCAAAAAACCCTGAGCCTCCAGAGCCACGGGTAAATCCACCAGCTTTATTTTCAGGGAAAAGAAATGAATTCAGAGACTTTAAAAATGCCTGTTATCTTCTATTCACCATGAAACCCAGGACCTATTGTTCTGATAAAATAAAAGTCTGCACAGCCATATCTTATTTAACTGCCGAACCCAGGTCATGGGCAAACAGACTATTTGAGTCAAATAATCCTATTTTGGAGTCCATTGATCAATTCTTTCTTTTCATGGCAGCTTTATATGAGGATAGTAATACCCAGATTCAAGCAGAAACTAAACTCAGAGCACTTAAACAGGGTAAACGTCCTGTTGAGGAGTTTATAACTGATTTTCAAATGTGGGCAACTGACTCCCAATGGAATAACATTTCCCTGAAAAATCAGTTTAGATTAGGACTTAATGACACACTTAAAGATGAACTTTCAAGGCTGGAGATGCCTGATACATTGCAAGGATTAATGAAACTAGCAACCACTTTAGACCGTAGGTTTAGGGAGAGACGCTCTGAAAAATTATCAACAGACACACCCCCTAGAAGGTTATTGTTCCCCACTACTGAAAAACATAATCACCAACAAACACCCATGGAGATAGGTGTCATTAAAGGTCCTCTATCAGCTGAGGAAAAAATTAGACGATGCATGTCTAATCTCTGTCTTTATTGTGTGAATAAGGATCATTCAGTTTCATCCTGTCCAATTTTAAACCGACAAAAGAAGGGTAAGCTGACTAGTATAAATTCTGCCACACCTAAATTAAGTGTAGACCACCAATCATTCACATTATCTCTGTCTTTGCAGTGGGATCTCCAACAAATCAAGACGCAATAATTGACTCCGGGGCTTATGATTGTTTCATAGATTCTAAGTTCGTTTCTGTAAATAAAATACCTTGTGTTGATAAGCATACACCTGTGTTTATAAAAGTTATTGACGGTTCCTTCATACATAACGGACCCATCACACAGCACACCATACCTTTGTTAATTACTACAAATCATGGTCACACTGAATATCTCAGTTTCGATGTAATACCAAACTCTTTACATCCTATTATTATGGGATATACATGGTTGAAAAAACATAACCCGAGTATAAATTGGGTGAAACCTAATATTTTATTTGATTCCCATTACTGCAAAACCATTTGTTTCCCCTATCAGTTACTTGGAGCAGTAGACATAGCTATTCCTTCTGAATACCATGATTTAACTGATGTCTTTGATCTAAAAGAGGCTGAGGTCCTGCCTCCTCATAGGGTATATGATTGCCCCATAGATTTAATCCCTGGTTCCCAAATCCCATACGGGAAAATGTATCCACTTTCACAGAAGGAGTTGCAACACTTAAGGGAATACTTAGATGACAACTTGAGAAAAGGCTTTATAGTACCCTCTGTCTCACCTGCAGCTGCAGGCATGTTTTTTGTTACTAATAAGGATCAGTCACTAAGACCAATCATCGATTATCGGGCCTTGAACTCAGTTACCATAAAGAACCATTACCCTCTGCCACTCATCCCCGAACTCCTAGAACGCTTAAATGGTGCCACCATTTTTACTAAATTGGATTTGAAGGGGGCCTATAACTTAATAAGAATCAAGGAGGGGGATGAGTGGAAGACAGCTTTTAGAACGGACTCTTTGAGTATAAGGTTATGCCATTTGGGCTGTGCAATGCCCCTGGCACATTTCAACACTTTATAAATGACATTTTCAAAGATCTAATTGATGTGTGTGTTATCATCTATCTCGATGACATTTTGGTTTATTCTAGAGATACACAGGAACACATAAAACATGTCAGGTGGGTCTTAACAAGCCTTTGTGAACATAAATTATTTGCAAAGGCAGAAAAATGTTTATTTCATGTACATGAAATAAAATTTTTAGGTTATATCATCTCCCCTGACAAAGTACAGATGGATCCCGAAAAAGTGATGGCAATTAAGAACTGGCCCAAACCCACTAACTTGAAATCTCTACAGAGATTTTTAGGGTTCGTTAATTTTTATAGTAGATTCATATACAACTTTTCTACTATTGTGAAACCACTCACAAATCTAACCAGAAAGGCAGTTCCATTTCGGTGGACCCCAGATGCTGATCAAAACTTTAACTTACTAAAAGACTGTTTTATTACCGCTCCAATTTTAAGTTTACCAGATCATACTTGTCAGTTCATTCTGGAGGTGGATGCCTCAGACACGGGCTTGGGTGCAGTTTTATCCCAAAGATCTGATGAGAAACATCCTACTCACCCCATTGCCTTTTATTCCAGAACGTTGTTACCCGCTGAAGTTAATTATTCAGTAGGTGACAAGGAGTTGCTGGCAATAAAATGTGCACTGGAGGTCTGGAGGCATATCTTGGAAGGCACTGACAAAGCTTTCATTATCTACACTGATCATAAAAACCTTCAATATTTAAAACAGAATAAGACATTATCTTCCTGTCAAGTGCGTTGGTCACTTTTTTTTTATAGATTTAATTTTTTAATAACATACAGACCAGGCAAACTAAACACCAAAGCTGATGCCCTTTCTCAACTGTCAGATAACAGACCACATACAGACAACACTTTACAAATGATACCTTCTCATAAAATAATCGGAACTTTAAATAATCTTGAAGTTGATATTTTAGAGGCTTTAGAAAGTGACAGGCTGCCTACACAATTTCAATTGCACAAAGAACCAAACGGTCTTCTCACAATGAATCAGAAATTGTACATACCAAAACAATTAAGATCCAGAATCCTAGATCATTATCATGATCATCCTCTGTCTGGTCATTTAGGTATATCCAAAACAACCGAACTGATGCAAAGGAATTTCTGGTGGCCAAATATGGGTAAAACTATACAAGATTATGTTACATCTTGTGAGACATGTGCACGATACAAAATCGAGAGGAAAAAACCAATAGATTATCTCACACCTCTTCCTATTCCTGATATTCCCTGGACTGTAATTTCCATGGATTTTATAGTGGAACTTCCACCATGGTAGTCGTCGACCATTTGATGAAACTTGCTCACTTTATACCTTTAAAAAGTTTACCCACAGCCTCCCAAACTGCTGATACCTTCCTAAAGCAAATTGTAAAACTACATGGGATACCAAATGTCATTATAACAGATCGTGGCTCTCAGTTTACCTCCCATTTCTGGAAGGAAATTTGCAAACTGTTAAACATACATCCTAGACTTTCAGCGGCATATCACCCCCAGACTAATGGCCTCACTGAGCGAGTGAATGGTATCCTTGAACAATATCTTAGATGCTACATTACACACCAGCAGGATGACTGGCTCCATCATTTGGCCTTAGCCGAATTCTCTTATAATAATTCTGTATCGACCTCAACTAAGATGACCCCTTTCTATGCCACTTATGGTTATCACCCTCAAACCATCCGACTGCCTAAAATAGATTCTGCATCACCATCTGTCACTTCTTACTTAGCCAATCTACAGGATGCCCTACAACTACTGAACGTTCACTTACACAAAGCCAAGACTGATCAACAACACTACTATAACACGAGACATTGTCCAGGTCCTGATTATAAAGTAGGCGACCAAGTGTGGCTTTCCACCAAATTTCTTAAACTTGTTATACCTTCTAAGAAATTGGGTAGTCAATTCATCGGACCATTCCGTATTCTACGTATTCTCAATCCAACAACTGTTGTGTTGGACCTGCCAGAGAAATACAAGATTCATCCTTCTTTTCATATATCGTTGCTCAAACCCTACAGAACCAGTGAAGAATTTCCGCGCTTAAGTGTTCCTCCACCACCTGTTACTGTCGAGGACCATGAGGAATATGAAGTTGATAGCGTCCTCGACTCACGTATACATCGTGGGAGACTGCAGTATTTGGTTCGATGGAAGGGGTATGGGCAGGAGGAGGACTCTTGGTTGTTACACTCTCTGGTCCATGCTCCATGTCTTGTTGCTCTTTTTCATAGACGTTACCCTCAGAAACCCAATGCATCCTCGGTGATGATGCCCTGAAGGGGGGGGGGTATGTAATGTCCCCTTTAATTCAGCCCCACCTTCTTTTGCTTTATAAGTGCACTTCCTGCTATCCTCTTTGCTTGATTATTTTGTTTGGCACAGGTTAAAGGATACACTCCTCCACTCCAGCTCACAGTTATTGAGCCTCAAGCCTTTTTTTACCTATTAGGCTACTTGTTGCCTTCATCGCTATCCTGAACAAAGTACCTGACTCTTTTGTTACACATTTTGCTGTTCAGCTCCTCTCCGTTCTCAGCTACAGAACACTTCCTGTTCCCAGCAGATTGACTTCGTACAGCCGGATCTACACGCTGTTCCACGCTCACACCTTCCAGTAGCTTTCAAGGACACTGCTACTGCTCCCTTCTCATCGTGTTAACATACACCAACCACCGGATTCATTCTGCTACAGCTGCTAGTACTTGCAAGTATATCTCAATCTGTATTGAACTGCTAATTGTTATTTGTCTGCCATTCCTTGCTTGCAATACTTTGCTTATCTATTGGAAAACCTGTTTTCTATCATTTGCTGCTTAAATCTCCAGTCTGCATTCTAACAATCAACAATCAACAATCAAAGTACTAAGAACATATCAGCCGTATATTTTTGCATAGTGTCATTTATACTTATATCAGCAGTTATCCTAACCTCTAACTGCTGTATTAATTTGCAAACACTCAGTTTCACTCTTACACCGCTGCTGGGAATCATCCATTACTATTAAAGTGCTGTATTAATACTGACACTGCAGGCTAAGCCTTTCCTGTGGTTGTTCCGCTATTACAGCTACACAACATTTAAATATTGTAGTTATAACAATATGGGATGCGGGAGATTATGAAAACTTTTACTTAATTATGGGAGAACCTGGAAAAAGGAGGGTTAGCAACCTTAACTGTAAAGTGACTCTTTGCTGCAACCAATTGCAACATTTGCAGACTACTTACTGCAACCATTTTTGGTGAATATGAAGTCCTTATTCCACATAATGAAGGGATACAAGTGATTTCAAGATGCTTGAGAAAATATCCATATGTGGGTCCACCCTCCGAATTTATAATTGAATTAATATCAATCTGTTTAATATTCAATTACTTCAAATATCTATTATCATTTTATCTACAACTAACAGGGACAGCCATGGGCTCTAACATGGTGCTGTCATTTGCCAAACTGTACATGGAATTTGTTGAAGAGGAAGTACTGCATGTACATGAGAATCATAATATTATATTCTACCGCAGGTATGTTGATGATATTTTCCTTATATGGCAGGGTGATGAAGCAGATCTGATGAATTGGACAGGCATGTTCAACAAATCTAACTGTTCAATCAAACTAAAAATCTTATCCAATAAATCAATGATGGACTTTTTGGATATCAGGATACTAAAGAATGGTGATCGCTTGGGAACTATGCTATACAAAAAACCGACTGACCACAATTCACTACTCTATGCTAACAGCTGCCATCCAAGAGCACTCATTAAGGCAATACTGAAAGAACAAATGCTGAGAGGGGCTCGTAATAATTCTCTTGAAGAACAAAGAAAGATACAGCTAGATTAGATGATATGATTTGCAGAAAGAGAGTACATTAATGAGGACATCACCCTAGCCAAAGCTGCCATGGCTCATATGTCCCAAAAGAATCTCTTGAAATATAAGAAACCTATGGTCTCTGAGAACCAATTAAATTTCATTACAACTTACTCACCACAATTGAATGCAATGGGAAATATATTGTGACAACATAGGGACATTATTAAAAGTGACCCAGCAGTTCCACATGATGAATATGCTCCCCCGAGGGTTGGTTTTAAAAGAGTCTCCACAATTATCTCATCAAAACAGATCCAGTTAAAAGGTATACTACAGATACTTGGCTGAAATCCTACAAAATCGGTTGCTATAGATGTCCTAGCTGGACCACGTGCAACTGAATGATACAAGGTGATAGTTTTAGACACCTCCATCTAATTCTACATTAGGCACTCTACCAAATTTGTTATATACATGCTGAGTTGCATTTGTGGCCTGTTTTACATTGGAAAAACATCAGACAACATCAGAAAACATATGGCCAATCATAGGAGTGCAATAAGATTGTCAGTAGATAAAGGGACGAGTGATCAGCCCGTCTCCAGACATTTTATGAAACATGGACATACCGTAAAGGAATTTAGGTTCATCCTCATTGACCATGTCATCCCATTTAGGAGGGATGGAGGTCATGATAAAAAATTACTCCAATTGGAAGCACGTTGGATTCATAAATTAGATACCATCCACCCTAGAGGTCTAAATGCACAAATAGCCTGGCACTGTTTTCTCTAAAAGATTAAAATCCTATCTCCTAAAGTGGTGATACTCAATAGCCTATGATAGTCACAGTGATATTCCATATAGAACTTTTATTTATGCATAGTGCTTTTGATATTTTTGGCTCCTATACATAATAGAATTTGTGACCATTTGTCAATATTTAAACCTGATGATGACTTATTTCTATTTGTGTCCAACAAAAAAAATATTTTCCATGGTAGGTTATTATGTACTATGATTGAAATAATTATGGTATTGAGCAGAATGAAAGCCACAGGGCACAGTGGTATTTCCACAGTAATCCAGTATCATATTTTCTTTTACCATTATCTTTTACATTTTTGATGTAGATGTCACACATTTTAGTAAAGCTTACACTAAATAGTAATACTAGGATCATAATATTTGAGTTCCTTTACACTGATTATTGGCCAGTAAATACACACACAATATTGGCTGTAATTCAACACTGGCTGAAATCGCCCTGTACAGATGGTCAATTGCTTTTCATAGATTTTAAAAATAACTTAGAGCAAGTAACGTATAAGATGGGTGGTCACATAGTTTGAGAGGAATGTTTTGGCCACATTATTGATGATGCTAGTGATAGAACTTGATACATTTCCAGTTACACCCACACATGCTAGCATACACTTATGCACCCATGCCTGAGATCTGGATTACATACACACTAATGTAATGAAATAGTTGCAATCATACTTGCTACTTATTGACACAATTGTTGGTTATAGTGAATTTTTGTTGTCACGGATACTGGGCTGCAAGGGTTAGACCCTTACCCCCTACTACCTCACCCCCTCTCATTTCTTGGCGGTTTTAGACTCCTCAGAGCAACTGTGATCTCCAAACTCTTCCCTTTTGTGAGAAATGTGTGTTGAACCTGATCTTGAAAGAGCTAGTCTCTGACCGACCTATCCCTCTCCTGGCCGGCTCCTAGAACTACTGGCCATCTGCCGCATCCAGCACCCTCCAGGAAATTTTACCTCTGGCTGCTCCAGAGGCCCCTTGCCCCAGAGCTCTGCTCTCTTGGGGATTGATACCCCTTGGGGAGGGCAAGAGGTGGGCCAGTTGCCGGAGGTGAGCTCCATTGGGAACCGGGGGTTTCAGACTCCCCCTCATCACCTAGTCTCCAGTGGCCTTCCCGGTGTATGGTTGGATGTCCATTGATCAGGGCGCTTTTTGGACTGTATCAGCTAGGGACCTAGGGCTTTCCAACCATACCCTGGAAGTGCCACCGCTCACCTGGGATCACCCTGAATGCACCATCCCCATACCGCTGGACCCTGGGGAACAATGGACACTATGGTGGTGCCAGCCTGTCTGAAGGGGCGGGAATGGGGGAAAGATTTGAGGAACTGATAAGACTATTATCAAGATCAGTTTGTATATAAATGTCGTTTGTGTTTCCTTATAAAGTGTACTTCTTTTTTTCACCTGAATGCTAGTTTGTCTAATTATTTCAGTAGGCTTCTGCTAAAATCACTTTCTCCGCTACATAGCAGCTGGTTCAAGGTACTGGGAGAATCCTTGGTGGAGCTACCCATTCGGGATAGCCGGTAATCCGTCACATATGTCATATTGCCTTTTTCTACATTTATGACCGGATATTGATGTCTGATTATTTTGAATACTGGCAGCTCCTTAAGATCACATAAAAATGTAACAGTTAACCTGCATAGAAGAAACAGATCATTGTGTCATCAAATGGCTCAAACTGGCTAACATGTTTTTAGTGTTTAATACATTAGCATGTTTCTATATTAAAGATGCAGGATGCTCCGGTATGAGATGGCGAGTTATGGATAATATAACATACTGAACAGCTAGATGTCTTTGGTGGAAATAGTCCCTGATTTGTAATTCACATTTATTACACATGGAGGAGTGTATTAATGTAAACTTTATTTACATTATTTGAAATAGTGATTTTTTTGTTTGACACTATGCCGCTGGTTCTGCATTTGTTTATCAAACACTATTGGGGTTGCCATGGTAACCCGTTGGCATTTTTTTTCACACAGGGGGTGGGGTCTATTGCTCTATATAAGAAATGTTTGTTTGTTTGACTTTTTGGTCTGATGAAGGGGTGAATGCCCCAAAACATAATTTGCAATAAATAAGAACTTCTTTCACATTTAAATCCAGTGAGTGCAGATTTTTTGTTCATAATATATATATATATATATACTGTATATATATATATATATATATATATATATATATATATATATATATATATATATATATATATATATATATATATATAAAGTTCTCTGTATAAAGCACTCACTGGACTCCAGACATCTGTGGCAAATTCCTTTTATTAGATGTGACGTTTTGGGACCAGAACAGTCCCTTCTTCTGACAAACAACTAGTGCAAATTTCAAACTTATATAGACCTGATAAACCCTCTCTCATCTATAAGCTACCATTCAAAACAGACCCTGTGCATAGCCTCACAGAGACGTGTGCAAAATGTCATAGTATATCAAAACATATAAACAAATATAGCTGCATCTATGTGAGCAGTATGTGACAAAACAGCAGTGATGTGCAGTCACTAGAGGCAGGTGAGGCAGTGCTTCACCTCTCATATGGGCAAAAATATATTTTTTTTTTATTGACTTTAAAAAAAAAAAAAAAAAAATTGTATTTTTTTTCCCCAGCATTTTTTTTTTCACAGCTATATGTTGTGCAATGAAGAGGCACAAGCAGGTCTGCCCACCATTACACAACATGCTGCGCCATCTACTGGATGAAAGTGGTTAAGATCATTGCATGGCCCATTAACTGCTTATTTGAGGCAGTCCTATTTGGGCTGAACCAATCCAGTGAGAGGCATTAGTAAATGGAACTTAGGGTTGGGGCTGGATGTTAAATCATATAAAATAAAGCAAAAACGGGAAAAAAACTACTTTAATTTATTTTGTTGCTGTCCTGTGAACCTGCTAGCTTTGCTAAAGTGAAAAAGAGAGTTCTGTTCTTCCCCTCTAAGTGCAGTGGAATGTGCCACTGTCACTTCCTGAATCCTTACAGAGCAGGAAGAGAGAGGCACAGAGAGCACTGTTTCAGCCCCATCTTATTAAAGTAAGATTTTACTGAAAAGGATTCTGTTAGTGAAAATGATAATTCAATGAATGTGGTTTAGTGTTTTTTTTACTCTTTTACAGCAAAGGATCATTTTTGTATTTTGTTTACTCAAACTTTACACCCACTAACTTAGCAGCTTGCCTCTGTACTGCACACTAATGTATGGTCTCATTTAGTTATAGTCTCACTTAGTCTCTGTAGCTTTGCTGTTTTATTACTTAAAAATGCAGTGGTCCCTCTCCCCCTCCCCTTGTATGTGTGTGTGTGTGTGTGTCTCTCTCTCTATCCATCTCTCTCCTTATGTGTTGTTCTCCCCCATGGTCTCTTTCTCTCTCTGTCTCTCTTCCTCCTCCTCAGACTCTCTCATCCCTTATGTGTCTCTCTAACCCTCTGTGTGTGATTGTGTCTCTCTCTAACCCTCTGTGTGTGATTGTCTCTCTCTCTCTCTCTCTCTCTATATATATATATATATCTCTAACCCTCTGTGTGTGATTGTGTCTCTCTCTAACCCTCTGTGTGTGATTGTGTCTCTCTCTCTCTTTCTCTCTAACCCTCTGTGTGTGATTGTGTCTCTCTCTAACCCTCTGTGTGTGATTCTCTCTCTCTCTCTCTCTCTCTCTCTATCTCTAACCCTCTGTGTGTGATTGTGTGTGTCTCTCTCTCTCTTTCTCTCTCTCTATCTCTAACCCTCTGTGTGTGATTGTGTCTCTCTCTAACCCTCTGTGTGTGTGTGTCTCTCTCTCTCTCTCTCTCTCTCTCTCTCTTTCTCTCTCTCTATCTCTAACCCTCTGTGTGTGATTGTGTCTCTCTCTAACCCTCTGTGTGTGATTGTGTCTCTCTCTAACCCTCTGTGTGTGATTGTGTCTCTCTCTCTCTTTCTCTCTAACCCTCTGTGTGTGATTGTGTCTCTCTCTCTCTCTCTTTCTTTCTCTCTCTAACCCTCTGTGTGTGATTGTGTCTCTCTCTCTCTTTCTCTCTCTCTAACCCTCTGTGTGTGATTGTGTCTCTCTCTAACCCTCTGTGTGTGATTGTGTCTCTCTCTCTCTATCTCTAACCCTCTGTGTGTGATTGTGTCTCTCTCTAACCCTCTGTGTGTGATTGTGTCTCTCTCTCTCTTTCTCTCTAACCCTCTGTGTGTGATTGTGTGTCTCTCTCTCTCTCTCTCTCTTTCTTTCTCTCTCTAACCCTCTGTGTGTGATTGTGTGTCTCTCTCTCTCTTTCTCTCTCTCTAACCCTCTGTGTGTGATTGTGTCTCTCTCTAACCCTCTGTGTGTGATTGTGTCTCTCTCTTTCTCTCTCTCTCTCTAACCCTCTGTGTGTGATTGTGTCTCTCTCTTTCTCTCTAACCCTCTGTGTGTGATTGTGTCTCTCGCTCTCTCTCTAACCCTCTGTGTGTGATTGTGTCTCTCGCGCTCTCTCTAACCCTCTGTGTGTGATTGTGTCTCTCTCTAACCCTCTGTGTGTGATTGTGTCTCTCTTTCTCTCTAACCCTCTGTGTGTGATTGTGTCTCTCTCTCTCTTTCTTTCTCTCTCTCTCTCTAACCCTCTGTGTGTGATTGTGTCTCTCTCTCTAACCCTCTGTGTGTGATTGTGTCTCTCTCTAACCCTCTGTGTGTGATTGTGTCTCTCTCTTTCTCTCTCTCTCTCTCTAACCCTCTGTGCGTGATTGTGTCTCTCGCTCTCTCTCTAACCCTCTGTGTGTGATTGTGTCTCTAGCTCTCTCTCTAACCCTCTGTGTGTGATTGTGTCTCTCGCGCTCTCTCTAACCCTCTGTGTGCGATTGTGTCTCTCTCTTTCTCTCTCTAACCCTCTGTGTGTGATTGTGTCTCTCTTTCTCTCTCTCTCTCTAACCCTCTGTGTGTGATTGTGTCTCTCGCTCTCTCTCTAACCCTCTGTGTGTGATTGTGTCTCTAGCTCTCTCTCTAACCCTCTGTGTGTGATTGTGTCTCTCGCGCTCTCTCTAACCCTCTGTGTGCGATTGTGTCTCTCTCTTTCTCTCTCTAACCCTCTGTGTGTGATTGTGTCTCTCTTTCTCTCTCTCTCTAACCCTCTGAGTGTGATTGTGTCTCTTTCTTTCTCTCTCTCTCTCTCTCTCTAACCCTCTGTGTGTGATTGTGTCTCTCTCTAATCCTCTGTATGTGATTGAATCATTGTGTCTCTCTCTCTTTCTCTCTCTCTAACCCTCTGTGTGTGATTGCCTCTCTCTCTCTTTATTTCGCTCTCTCTAACCCTCTGTGTGTGATTGTGTCTCTCTCTTTCTCTCTCTCTAACCCTCTGTGTGTGATTGTGTCTCTCTCTCTTTCTCTCTCTCTCTCTAAACCCTCTGTGTGTGATTGTGTCTCTCTCTCTTTCTCTCTCTCTAAACCCTCTGTGTGTGATTGTGTCTCTCTCTCTTTCTCTCTAACCCTCTGTGTCTCTCTCCCCCGTCTGTCTCTCCCTCTCCCCCCGAATGCTTCTCTGTGTTTCTGTCTACCTTTTATTTAATTAATGAATTGATAGTGCCACCTGATGGTGTGGCTTTATTTAAAGGGGTGATGCCAAGCGCCCCACCATCTTTAGATTTCACCAGCCGCCACTGGATCAAGACATTTTTATATTTACTGCATAATGAAAGAATCTATAAGCATAATTTGCAGCATTAAAGTAAAATGTATGTTTTAAACATATTTTAATGGGCATGGATTTCTAGATCTCATAATCAGAGCAAGCCTTGTGTTATCTGGCAAGAGTTTCTGTTACAATCCTTTTAGACTAAAATCAGATGTTTACTAAGTTGACCAGTTTTCCAAGACACCATTTAAAGGGACATGAAACCCATATCAATCCCATATGCAAATTTAAATAACTTTCCAATTTACATCTAATATCTAATTTTTTTCATTCTTTTGATATCCTTTGTTGAAAATCATATCTAAATATGCTCAGTAGCTGCTGATTGGTGGCTGCACATAGATACCACATGTGATTGGCTCACCCATGTGCATTGCTATTTCTTCAACAAAGGATATCTAAAGAATGAAGGCGTATCCTAGCCACTGCCTCACCAGCCTCTGACGTCACTGCACGTCACTGCAAAACAGAAAATAAATACTAACATACAGCTAGATTACAAGTTTGGCGTTATGAGTGAAAAAGCATTGTTATGCTTCAAAACGATGCTTTTTCCCTAATGTCGCTATTACAAGTCTTGTAGGTATAGGTGAAACGCACACCTTTTTGGTCGTCACGAAATGTCAGTACCACACTTTAAAAAAAGTCCTTTTTCAATGGGACTTCCATAGCGCCGGTATTACAAGTTTTGCTGTTAGGCCAAAAAGTGAGAGGTACACCCTATACTGACAAGATTCGTACCGCCATCTAAAGTCAATAGTTATGAGATTTACGTTACAATTCTGTAGCATAAAACTCATAACTAAAGTGTTAAAAAGTACACTAACACCCATAAACTACCTATTAACCCCTAAACCAAGGCCTTCCCACATCGCAAATACTAAAATAAATGTATTAACCCCTATTCGGCCACTCCCCGACATCGCCGCCACTATAATAAACTTATTAACTCCAAAACCGCCGCCCTCCTGCATCACAAAAACTATTTAAAGATTATTAACTCCTAATCTGCCATTCGCCCACACCGCCGAAATAATAAACCTATTAACCATAAAACCGCAAGCCCCCCACAACAAAATATACTAAAATAAACTATTAACCCCTAAACCTCTGGCCTCCCACATCACTACATAAATATATTAACCCCTAAACCTAACCCTAACGTAACCCTAAGCCTAAATCTAACCCTAACACCCCCTAATTTAAATATAATTAAAATAAATCTAAATTAAACTTACAATTATTACCTAAATAATTCCTATTTAAAACTAAATACTTACCTATAAAATAAAACCTAAGCTAGCTACAAAATAAATAATAGTTACATTGTAGCTATCTTAGGTTCTATTTTTATTTCACAGGTAATTTTGTATTTATTTTAACTAGGTAGACTAGTTATTAAATAGTTATTAACTATTTACTAACTACCTAGCTAAAATAAATACAAAGTTACCTGTAAAATAAAACCTAACCTGCCTTACAATAAAACCTAACATTACAATAAAATTAAATAAATTAAATTAATAAAATACAATTATCTACAGTACACAAAAAACACTAAATTATACAAAATAAAAAACAAAATTATCAAAAATAAAAATTAAGTACACCTAATCTAATAGCCCTATCAAAATAAAAAAGCCCCCCCCCCAAATAAAAAAAAAACCTAGCCTACACTAAACTACCAATAGCCCTTAAAGGGGCTTTTTGCAGGGCTTGGCCCCAAAGAAATCAGCTCTTTTACCTGTAAAAAAAAAACAACCCCCCAACAGTAAAACCCACCACCCACACAACCAAACCCCCCAAATAGAATTCTATCTAAATAAACCTAAGTTAACCATTGCCGTGAAAAGGGAATTTGGATGGGCATTGCTCTTAAAAGGGAATTTAGCTATTTTACATTGCCCAAACCCTAAGCTAAAAATAAAACTCACCCAAAAAACCCTTAAAAAGCTAACACTAACCCCTGACGATCCACTTACAGTTTTCAAAGACCGGACATCCATCCTCATCTAGGCGGCAGAAGTCTTCATCCAAGCGGGCAGAAGTCCTCATCGAAGCTGGCAGAAGTCTTTATCCAAGCGGGCAGATGTCTTCATCCAGACAGCATCTTCTATCTTGATCCATCCGGCGCGGAGCAGGTCCATCTTCAAGACATCTGGCACGGAGAATCCTCTTCTTCCGATGTTCGCTGAAGAATGAGGTTTCCCTTTAAGTGACGTCATCCAAGATGGAGTCCCTTACATTCCATAGGATTAAAGCTCAATCCTATTGGCTGATTACAACAGCCAATAGGATTTTTTCACCTTTAATTCCTATTGACTGATAGAATTCTATCAGCCAATCGGAATGTAAGGGATGCCATCTTGGATGACGTCACTTAAAGGGAAACTTTATTCTTCAGTGACCATCGGAAAAAGAGGATGCTCCGCGCCGGATGTCTTGAAGATGGACCCGCTCCGCGGATAGATGAAGATGGAAGATGCCGTCTGGATGCAGACTTCTGCCCGCTTTAAAGAAAACTTCTGCCGGCTTCGATGAGGATTTCGGCCCACTTGGATGAAGACTTCTGCCGCCTGGATGAGAATGGATTTCCGGTCTTCAAAAACTGTAAGTAGATCATCTGGGGTTAGTGTTAGGTTTTTTAAGGGTTTATTGGCTGGGTTTTATTTTTAGCTTAGGGTTTGGGCAATGTAAAAGAGCTAAATGCCCTTTTAAGGGCAATGCCCATCCAAATGCCCTTTTCAGGGCAATGGTTAGTTTAGGTTTATTTAGATAGAATTTTATTTGGGGGGTTTGGTTGTGTGGGTTGGGTGGTGGGGTTTACTGTTGGGGGGTTGTTGGTTTTTTATACAGGTAAAAGAGCTGATTTCTTTGGGGCAATGCCCCGCAAAAGGCCCTTTTAAGGGCAATAAGTAGTTTAGTGTAGGCTAGCGTTTTTTTTTTATCTTGGGCGGGGCTTTTTTATTTTGATAGGGCAATTAGATTAGGAGTAATAGGTTTTTATTTTTGATAATTTCGCTTTTTATTTTGTGTAATTTAGTGTTTATTTTTTTGTAATTTAGATAATTGTATTTTATTAATTTAATTTATTTTATTTGATTGTAATGTTAGGTTTAAGTGTAAGGCAGGTTAGGTTTTATTTTACAGGTAACTTTGTATTTATTTTAGCTAGGTAGTTAGTAAATAGTTAATAACTATTTACTAACTAATCTGCCTAGTTAAAATAAATATAAACTTACCTGTGAATTTTTTTTTTTTTTTTTAAATGTATTTTAATTATATTTAAGTTAGGGGGGGTTAGGGTTAGATTTAGGGTAGGTTTACGTTAGCGTTAGGTTTAGGGGTTAATATATTTATTTAGTGTTAGTGATGTGGGAGGCCAGAGGTTTAGGGGTTAATAACTTTAGTATAGTGGCGGCGACATTGGGGGCAGCAGATTAGGGGTTAATAAGTGTATTTAGGTGGCAACGATATCAGGAGCGTCAGATTAGGGGTTAATAGTTTTATTTAGGTGGCGGCGATGTTAGGGGCAGAAGATTAGGGGTAAATAACTGTAATGTAGGTGGCAGAGATGTTAGGGGCAGCAGATTAAGGTTGTTTAGACATGGTTTTTATGTTAGGGTGTTAGGTTGAAATGTAACTTTTTCTTTCCCCATAGACATCAATGGTACTGCGTTACAGAGCTTTTTTTTCCACAATCTCAGGTGTTAGGCTTTTTTTTGACCAGCTCTCCCCATTGATGTCTATGGGGAAATCGTGCACGAGCACGTCAAAACACTGCTTGTATTTGAGTGAGGTATGGAGCTCAACACCACCATATTGCCTGCACAAGCCGGGTTTTTAAAAACTTATAATAGCAGCGCTATAGGGAGGTGAATTAACCTGTGGTGCTTGTTAATTTCCCTATAGCGCTGAAAACTCGTTATCTAGCTGATAATGAGGTAATAGGGATCTAAACCATGAGCTCCGACAACAGCATTATAGATCCGATGTCAAAAATAAATGCCGGCTAGTTATATCAAACAGACCCTCACTTCCATGTAAACAAATGAGATTTACTTGGATTGGATAATCCGGGTGCAGCTCCTCAGGTCTCTTGGTGCAAACCCCACTGATTGAGCACATATCCTGTGATGCGCAGATGGGCATGTAACACCCATATTCATAAACCTATAACTGTAACTATATTTATATACACAAATAGCTCTTAATGAGACACCTCCACAGAGGGATGTTGCCAGTGTGGATCCTTAATGCCTAACTTTTGTTACCACATACTCACCTGACAAATATTGCATTATCAAGGCTATACAAGAAGAATGGAAACTCATTAAAACTGACCCTACGTTACTATTTGCTCAGTGGGACACCTCTCAGGTTGTATACAGAAGAGGAAGGAACTTCAGAGATACTCTGGTTAAAACAGATATTTTACCTGAGGCTGAGACCCAAATGTGCTTCAGGTGCACTGTGCACAAGCTGCGTTACTTGTAACAGAATGCTAACTGGAACAAATTTTCAACATCTAGATCGGAAGAAAAAATATCAGATTGGGTTCTTTCTCACATGTACTACACAGTTTATTATTTACCTTTTGAACTGCCCATGGCATGGGTAAAATTCTACATAGGGAATACAACAGATGATGCCAGGACAAGGATGGCAAATCATTGATCAGGGATACACTAAGCAATATCTACGGGCAAATCAGGTCAACATGGTTAAAGACCTTAGATTTCAGATTATCAATCATGTTCCTCGTTTAAGGAGGGGAGGGAACAGAGCTAAAATTCTTCTCCAAATGGAAGCCAGGTGGATATACGATTTGGGAACTCTGACTCCTAAGGGGTTGGCAGTGCTTTCTGTGAACCATGAAGGGAAAACTTTTTGTGTGTGTCCCATTTCTTTCCGTTTATGGAGAGATTATCAAGATGGAAGTTCATAATACTAAAATATCTTTTGATGGGAGTCCATGCCTATCCATGCTTGGGTCTAAAGATAGCATCAATTTATTATTTTGGTATTATTAATTCCTGTACTATATTTATATACAATATTTTAACTCTTCTGACAAGGTATACAATTATGATATGGTTGAAGAGATGGTGCATTAAACACAAATTGATTATAGGTGGAGTAAAAATAGCTTTTTCTGTTCACATAAGAAGCATGACAAGTATAGTGGAGTGAGTCCAGGTATATTTTCCAGCAACTCTGGGAGATACTACAATATAGTATTTTGAGGCAGTAGTCACACGCTGGTGGGTGATCTTGTGTCTCTATGTTTTTCTTTTTGACACATAGTGACAGGTGAGAAGCGATATGGAGCGAATCACTCACGTTCTGGTGGGCGGATCCTTGTGACACCCTGTAGCAGGTGATATGCGGAATGGTAGAAATATTTACGCCCCAATGGGCGGATCGTTGCCGAATGTACTTATATTAAAATCGTAGTGACAAGTGAGAGATGTAGTTAAGACAACACTTATGCATTAGTGGGCAGACTTATGACACACCTTCTTCCATCAGAATATAGTAATAAGCAAGAGGGGCGAGCTCGAAGGAAATAGTTAATATATATAGTTACTATGGTTCATAAATATGGGTGTTACACACCCATCTGCGCATCACACGATATGTGCCCAATCAGTGGGGTTTGAACTATGCGACCTGAGACGCTGTGCCCTGATTATCCAATCCAAGTAAGTCTCATTTGTTTACATGGAAGTGTGCGACTGTTTGATATAACTAGCCGGAATTTATTTTTTACATCGGATCTATAACACTGTTGTTGGTTTAGATCCCTATTACCTCATTATCGTCTAGATTTAGAGTTCTGCGGCCAAAGGGGTGCATTAGCTACGCGTGCTTTTTTTCCCACGCACCTTTTAAATACCGCTGGTATTTAGAGTTCACAGAATGGCTGCGTTAGGTTCCAAAAAAGGGAGCGTAGAGCATATTTACCGCCACTGCAACTCTAAATACCAGCGTTGCTTAGGGACGCGGCCAGCTTCAAAAACGTGCTCATGCACGATTCCCCCATAGAAAACAATGGGCCATTTGAGTTGAAAAAAAACCTAACACCTGCAAAAAAGCAGCGTTAAGCTCCTAACGCAGCCCCATTGTTTTCTATGGGGAAACACTTCCTACGTCTGCACCTAACACTCTAACATGTACCCCGAGTCTAAACACCCCTAACCTTACACTTATTAACCCCTAATCTGCCGTCCCCGCTATCGCTGACACCTGCATATTTTTTTTAACCCCTAATCTGCCGCTCCGTACACCGCCGCAACCTACATTATGCCTATGTACCCCTAATCTGCTGCCCCTAACACCGCCGACACCTATATTATATGTATTAACACCTAATCTGCCACCCCTGCTATCGCTGACCCCTGCATATTATTATTAACCCCTAATCTGCCTCTCCGTACACCGCCGCAACCTATATTATACCTATGTACCCCTAATCTGCTGCCGATAACACCGCCGACCCCTATATTATATGTATTAACCCCTAATCTGCCACCCCTGCTATCGCTGACCCCTGCATATTATTATTAACCCCTAATCTGCCGCTCCGTACACCGCCGCAACCTACGTTATCCCTATGTACCTCTAATCTGCTGCCCCTAACACCGCCGACCCCTATATTATATTTATTAACCCCTAATCTGCCCCCCACAATGTCCCCGCCAGCTACCTACAATAATTAACCCCTAATCTGCCGACCGGATCTCGCCGCTACTCTAATAAATGGATTAACCCCTAAAGCTAAGTCTAACCCTAACACCCTAAATTAAATATAATTTAAATCTAACTAAATAAATTAACTCTTATTATATAAATTATTCCTATTTAAAGCTAAATACTTACCTGTAAAATAAACCCTAATATAGCTACAATATAAATTATAATTATATTGTAGCTATTTTAGGATTAATATTTATTTTACAGGCAACTTTGTAATTATTTTAAACAGGTACAATAGCTATTAAATAGTTAATACCTATTGAATAGCTAAAATAGTTAAAATAATTACAAAATTACCTGTAAAATAAATCCTAACCTAAGTTATAATTAAACCTAACACTACACTATCAATAAATAAATTAAATAAACTACCTACAATTACCTACAATTAAATCTAACACTACACTATTAAATACAATACCTACAAATAAATACAATGAAATAAACTAACTAAAGTACAAAAAATAAAAAAGAACTAAGTTACAAAAAATTAAAAAATATTTACAAACATTAGAAAAATATTACAACAATTTTAAACTAATTACACCTACTCTAAGCCCCCTAATAAAATAACAAAGACCCCCAAAATAAAAAAATGCCCTACAATATTCTAAATTAAAAAAATTCAAAGCTCTTTTACTTTACCAGCCCTGAATAGGGTCATTTGCGGGGCATCCCCCAAATAATTCAGCTCTTTTGCCTGTAAAAAAAAACATACAATACCCCCCCCCCCCAACATTACAACCCACCACCCACATACCCCTAATCTAACCCAAACCCCCCTTAAATAAACCTAACACTAAGCCCCTGAAGATCTTCCTACCTTATCTTCACCATGCCAGGTTCACCGATCCATCCTCCAAAGTCTTCATCCAAGCCCAAGCGGGGGCTGGCGATCCATAATCCGGCTGAAATCTTCTATCAAGCGGTGGCTGAAGAGGTCCAGAAGAGGCTCCAAAGTCTTCATCCTATCCGGGAAGAAGAGGAGATCCAGACCGGCAACCATCTTGATCCAAGCAGCATCTTCTATCTTCATCCGATTACGAACGGCTCCATCTTGAAGACCTCCAGTGCGGATCCATCTTCTTCTTCCGACGTCCAACTGAAGAATGAAGGTTCCTTTAAGGGACGTCATCCAAGATGGCATCCCTCGAATTCCGATTGGCTGATAGGATTCTATCAGCCAATCGGAATTAAGGTAGGAAAATTCTGATTGGCTGATGGAATCAGCCAATCAGATTCAAGTTCAATCCGATTGGCTGATTGGATCAGCCAATCAGATTGAGCTCGCATTCTATTGGCTGATTAGAACAGCCAATAGAATGCGAGCTCAATCTGATTGGCTGATTGGATCAGCCAATCGGATTGAACTTGAATCTGATTGGCTGATTAGAACAGCCAATAGAATGCGAGCTCAATCTGATTGGCTGATCCAATCAGCCAATCGGATTGAACTTGAATCTGATTGGCTGATTAGAACAGCCAATAGAATGCGAGCTCAATCTGATTGGCTGATCCAATCAGCCAATCGGATTGAACTTGAATCTGATTGGCTGATTCTATCAGCCAATCAGAATTTTCCTACCTTAATTCCGATTGGCTGATAGAATCCTATCAGCCAATCAGAATTTGAGGGACGCCATCTTGGATGACGTCCCTTAAAGGAACTTTCATTCTTCAGTTGGACGTCGGAAGAAGAAGATGGATCCGCGCTGGAGGTCTTCAAGATGGAGCCGTTCGTCATCGGATGAAGATAGAAGATGCCGCTTGGATCAAGATGGTTGCCGGTCCGGATCTCCTCTTCTTCCCGGATAGGATGAAGACTTTGGAGCCTCTTCTGGACCTCTTCAGCCGCCACTTGATAGAAGATTTCAGCCGGATTATGGATAGCCAGCCCCCGCTTGGGCTTGGATGAAGACTTTGGAGGACGGATCGGTGAACCTGGCATGGTGAAGATAAGGTAGGAAGATCTTCAGGGGCTTAGTGTTAGGTTTATTTAAGGGGGGTTTGGGTTAGATTAGGGGTATGTGGGTGGTGGGTTGTAATGTTGGGGGGGTATTGTATGTTTTTTTTTACAGGCAAAAGAGCTGAATTATTTGGGGCATGCCCCGCAAATGGCCCTTTTCAGGGCTGGTAAGGTAAAAGAGCTTTGAACTTTTTAAATTTAGAATAGGGTAGGGCATTTTTTTATTTTGGGGGTCTTTGTTATTTTATTAGGGGTGCTTAGAGTAGGTGTAATTAGTTTAAAATTGTTGTAATATTTTTCTAATGTTTGTAAATATTTTTTTATTTTTTGTAACTTAGTTCTTTTTTATTTTTTGTACTTTAGTTAGTTTATTTCATTTTATTTATTTGTAGGTATTGTATTTAATTAATTTATTGATAGTGTAGTGTTAGGTTTAATTGTAGGTAATTGTAGGTAGTTTATTTAATTAATTTATTGATAGTGTAGTGTTAGGTTTAATTGTAACTTAGGTTAGGATTTATTTTACAGGTAATTTTGTAATTATTTTAACTATTTTAGCTATTAAATAGTTATTAACTATTTAATAGCTATTGTACCTGTTTAAAATATTTACAAAGTTGCCTGTAAAATAAATATTAATCCTAAAGTAGCTACAATATAATTATAATTTATATTGTAGCTATATTAGGGTTTATTTTACAGGTAAGTATTTAGCTTTAAATAGGAATAATTTATATAATAAGAGTTAATTTAAATTATATTTAACTTAGGTGGGTGTTAGTGTTAGGGTTAGACTTAGCTTTAGGGGTTAATCCATTTATTAGTGTAGCGGCGAGATCCGGTCGGCAGATTAGGGGTTAATAATTGTAGGTAGCTGGCGGCGACGTTGTGGGGGGCTGATTAGGGGTTAATACATATAATATAGGGGTCGGCGGTGTTAGGGGCAGCAGATTAGGGGTACATAGGGATAACGTAGGTTGCGGCGGTGTACGGAGCGGCAGATTAGGGGTTAATAATAATATGCAGGTGTCAGCGATAGCAGGGGTGGCAGATTAGGGGTTAATACATATAATATAGGGGTCGGCGGTGTTAGGGGAAGCAGATTAGGGGTACATAGGTATAATGTAGGTTGCGGCGGTGTACGGAGCGGCAGATTAGGGGTTAAAAAAAATTTAATAGAGTGGCGGCGATGTGGGGGGACCTCGGTTTAGGGGTACATAGGTAGTTTATGGGTGTTAGTGTACTTTAGAGCATAGTAGTTAAGAGCTTTATAAACCGACGTTAGTCCAGAAAGCTCTTAACTACTGACTTTTTTCTGCGGCTGGAGTTTTGTCGTTAGATTTCTAACGCTCACTTCAGCCACGACTCTAAATACCAGCGTTAGGAAGATACCATTGAAAAGATAGGATACGCAAATGGCGTAGGGGGATCTGCGGTATGGAAAAGTCACGGCTGCAAAGTGAGCGTTAGACCCTTTCCTGACTGACTCCAAATACCAGCGGGCGGTAAAAACCAGCGTTAGGAGCTCCTAACGCTGGTTTTGACGGCTACCGCCAAACTCTAAATCTAGGCCAATGTTAGTATTTTTTCTGTTTTGTTACATACTGCTCACATAGATGCAGATATATTTGTTTATATGTTTTGACTTACTGTGACATTTTGCACACGTCTCTGCAAGACTATGCACACGGTCTGTTTTGATTGGTAGCTTATAGATGGGAGGGTTTATCAGGTCTATATAAGTTTGATATTTGCACTGGTTGTTTGTCAGAAGAAGGGATTGTTCTGGCCCCGAAACGTCACATCTAATAAAAAAAAAGGAATTTGCCACAGATGTCTGGAGTCCAGTGAGTGCTTTATATAGAGAACTTTGTACTAACTTTTCAATAGCACCCTGGCAGTTGAAGTTGGATTGTGACAGTGCAACCACAATACTTTTTTTATATGTCTGTATCTGTATATATATATATATATATATATATATATATATATATATATACATATACATATATATATATATTCATTGCTTACAGCAATATATATACTGTTTGTATATATATATATATATATATATATATATATATATATTAGTTGTTTACAGCAAGCATTTTTGTTTATTTATGTCTCCTATAAAAGAATATCAAATCACCATGGGCTTCCAGGAAGTGCCCTCTACATTTAGTTTCTAGAGGCAACCCTTAATTGGAGGATAATGGGCATTTTGATGTTATTGCAGAAAAATCATATGGAGTGATGCATAAAGAAAGCATTGCCATTTATTACTATTTGTTACACAAAGAGTCAAGATTCTCATTTTCATATAACAGATTATCAGATGTCTTGTCTTAAACATGTAGGCCGTGAATTCAGATTTGTAAAAACGTACTCCATCCCTTCAGTTTGCTTTGCAGGAGACCTAATTGAGAGAATTATATTTTGTAACACAACTCTCCATTGTATGCTTCTATTTGTGCCAATAATATATCATTGTAATATAGCCTCCTGGGTGGAGTAATTTTCTAAGTATCTTGCTTGTCTGCTGGTTTAGGTTATGTATCGTCTGAGGATACAGAGTATGATCATCTTCTTTTTACTAATCTACATGTTGATGTTGTGATGCCTTTAATGTTGGGCTCTTCCTCATTGTGCTTAGTCTTGATGTTTGCTCACTGACTTTTTGGATGGGATACAGGGTAATTTATTCACAATGAATAAAACATAAGGGGAGTTAAATGTCCCTTAAATCTACTTCTGCTTACTGTTTGTTACAATGTTGTCCGGGCTGTTCCCTACACTTGCCCAGCTACTCTTGTATACTCTCTCGTACCTCTGAGCCTGAACTGTTACTGACTATTGCCTGCCTGACTATTCTTCATAAGAGCCCTCTGGAATTGTCTTGCCTGATCTGTTGCTGACTATCTTTGGGTTGTGTTATTGGTGTTATCCATTGTGTCATGTGAGTGCATATTCTTTCACTACTCTGCCTCTTGGTCCGAACCTGAACTGACATTTTGCCTTTGGAAAATCATTAAATATGTACCCTGTTGTTTTTGTTTTTAAAATAATATGACAAACCCACTTTTTATTTTTTTTTAGCTTTTTATTGCTTGTTCCTCTTTGTTTATTGTAGCTAGGTAGCTAATATTCATCATTTTTGGATGATGCAATTGCTTCATTTTGGCTTGTTATATCTTACCTTTTGTGAACCTCTACAAAAAAACAACATAAAGGTCAATCAGAGGAACAGTTAAACAATATAAACACAAGATAATTGCCCATTTAAATGGACGGTTTAGTTAAAATTAAACTTTCATGATTCAGATAGGGCATTCGATTTACAACTTTCCAATTTACTTTTATCATCAAATTGTTGTTCTCTTGTTATTCTTTGTTGAAAGCTAAACCTAGATAGGCTCATATGCTAATTTATAAGCTCTTGAAGGCCATCTCTTGGCAGTTTTTCACAGCTAGACAGTGCTAGTTCATGCGTGTCCTATAGATAACATTGTTCTCACTCCCATGGAATGAGTCAGCACTGATTGGCTAAAATGCAAGTTTCTCAAAAGAACTCTAATAAGGGACAGTCTGCAGAGCTTTAGATACAAGGTAATCACAGAGGTAGAAAGTATATTAAAGGGATAGTAAACACAAAAAGGGTTATTGTTTAAAAATATAGATAAGCCCTTTATTTACCATTCCCAAGTTTTGCATAACCAACACTGTTATGCAAATTCTTCTGCATACTGCCTCCTTATCTCAGATATTTTGACAGACTTGCATTTCAGGCAATTAGTGCTGACTTAAATAACTTCACTTGTGGGAGCACAATGTTATTTATATGAAACTCATGAACTAACGCCCTCTAGCTGTGAAACATTGTCAAATGCATTCAGATAAGAGGCAGTCTTCAAGGGCTTAGAAATTAGCATATGAGCCTACCAAGGTTTAGCTTTCAACTAAGAATACCAAGAGAACAAATCAAAAAGTAAATTAGAAAGTTGTTTAAAATGACATGTCCTATCTGAATCATGAACTTTTAATTTGGACTTTACTATCCCTTTAATATAACAGTGTTGGTTATGCAAAACAGGGAATGGATAATGAAGGGATTAACTATCTTTTTAAACAATAAAAACAATACAAATTCTGGAGTAGACCCGTCCCTTTAAGCACACACCCAAAAATACAGATCCTGTGGAAATATTGTATAAGCATAAAAGCTTAGAAAAAAAAGTTAAACAATTACACAAAATGCATATAAGGATTTCATGCAGCAAACTCCTAAATTTGTTTGAAATAGAGTTTTTTACTGAGAACGTTGTCAACAGCTCAAAGCATAGACTATTTTTACTTATACAAAAAGCAATGTAAAACAAATGTAAATATTTTCTTTTTTCCTTTAGGTCATTTTATCAGCAACAGTAAATAGCAGAAATAGATGTGGTCACAAAGAACGAGGAGTAAGAGGAAAAGTTTGCAAAGATAAATAGTGTGTTAAAAAAGGTGATTGTTATGTCCGTGGGATATTTCTCTATTAGACAAATCCTGGCCAGTAGTCTTCCTATCCCCGTGTCAAGTGGAAAGATAAAGAAAAATCCCAGGACTAAAGTTAAAAGGATTAAAGGAGGTAATGCAAGGATAGCCACAGAAAAGAGATAAAAGGAATCTTCATTTGTACCAGAGGACAATGCAAAAGAGTAGGTCACAAGGCAAAGCAGGATTCAGCAATAGGCAGGCAGTCCAAACTTTCAAGTTACCAATGGGCAAGGCAATAGAGTAGATCACAAGGCAAAGCAGGATTCAGCAACATGTATTCAGTCCAATCGTTTAAGGTACCAGAGAGCAAGGCAACATGGTAGGTGATAAGGCAAGCTGGTTTCAGTAACAGGTAATCAGACAGCATAAACAATGTAAAAGAGCACCCTAGGTAACAGAGAGTAAACATATACTTGGGCAGGGAGGAAACAATGAGGCTGCTTTAAATAGGTGCAGATTTGCACAGAGTGATGTGTAGGTGTGCACAGCAAGGCGCAAAGATGTTCACAAAGATGAGTCAAAGATGTGCCCAAAATTGCACAGGCACACAGAATTGATGTCATTGCAGCACCGATGACTTGAGAAACACAAAGGAACAGGAAGCGGACAAGCAAGGGCTGGGCATGCGAGAGGAGCAGCTAGGTATGTTACATAGCCTCCCTCTTAAAGTGCCATAAAGCATTTTGAGTTATGTGCATATTCTAAAAGGGTCAACTGAGATAAAACAGTGTGTGAAAAAATTTGTGTAAAAAAAGCTTATAGGTATTTTAAAACAATTTCCAAAATTCTGCAAAATTTACTTACACTTCAGTGTTCCAAAATGAAGCTTGCTCTACCCCCCTTATCATTGTCTTACTCCAAACCCAGAGATATCATGTAACAAAGTGTGCACATGAGGATTATTACCTAAGCAAGTAAGGGTTGAGGAGGGACATCAGATACTGCTTTTGTTTGTTGCCAAGAGGCTAGCTTGTTTCCATGGAGATATAATGTCACATGCTTTGTGAAAGCTTCAGCATTATGCTGTGCCCTGCTTTAGTCAGGTGTCATGTGACTGTACCCCCTACCGTGTATGTGCACGAGTGCATTCTGCCATAGCTATGGCCTGTATAGCACCTTCCATATATGGAAATGTATGGGGGGGGGGTTTAGTTCATACTGTTTTATGTCCCTTTAAGGGTACCACTAAGACCCTAAGCTGGCTTGGAGGGATGAGCAACATGAAACCTGGAGACAAGAGAAGGAGCATGGACATGACAGGAACCCAGAAACAGTCTGCCACGGAGTAACCCTTCCAGTGTACAAGGCATTGTAGTTGCTTGCTCCTGCATCTGGAATGCAGGATCTTAGCAATCTCATATTCAGGTTCGCCTTGAACAAAGAGTGGAGGAGGAGGTGATCTGACATGAGTATACCTGTTAACAAGATAAGGCTTGAGCAAGGACACCTGAAACACATGATGTGCAAAGTCTTGGGCAAGGCAACTTTATAAGCAAAAGGAGAAACTCTCTTAAGGACTTTATATGGATCTATAAAATGCGTTCCAAATTTATGGGTAGGCTGATGAAGCAGATGTGTCTGGTACCGAAAAAGCATACATGGTAGCTTGATGACGATCAGCGAATACCTTGTATCTAGAGACAGGGGAGCGTAACTTTGACCATATTTGATGCCAATGAGCAGAGAGGTCAGTAAACCAAAGTTCAGCAGCTGGAACCCCTATAGTAGTGAGGCTGATAGCCTGCAGCAGCTTGAAAAGGAGAACATCGTAGAAAGAGTGCCAATAACTGTTATTACCTAGTTTAGCTAAGAGTAACAACTCAGACCAGTTGGAATGCTGTTAGTTGACATAGGCTCTGAGATAACCATCAATATCTGTCTGGCCATTAGTTTGAGGATGATAACCAGAGGACAATGAGATGGTTGTACCAAGTAATTTACACAAACCTCCCCAGAATGTAGAAACAAATTTACGTCCTCTGTCAAAGATGATATTCAAGGGTATACCATGGAGTCGAACAACATGAAAAAGGAACAAATATGCCAATTCTTGAACTGTGGGTAGCTTTGGAAGAGGTATAAAATAGGCAAGCTTAAAAAATGGATCTACCACATTCCAAAAAAACTGTATTATTACTGGAAGAAGGTAGATCCCCAACAAAATCCATGGCAATGTTTGTCCATGGTTGCTTAGGTATGGACAAGGGTTGAAGCAGTCCATGAGGCAAGGATTGAGGGGTTTTGTTCATAGCACAGGTCTGACTCTTTAGTATCAGATTTCAGGGTGGGCCACCAGACATGTTGAGAGAGAATTTTAAAAGTTCGCACCAAGCCAGGATGAGAGGACAGTTTGCTGTTATGAGCTCAGGACAATACAGCGGTACGGAGAATTGGAGGTACAAAAAGGATATTAGAATCTGCTGGAGCTTTGGGTGATCTCCTAACTTGTGCCTGTTGCAACCTTTTGAGAAGAGACTTGTTGAGTTGACTTATAACACAGGAAGGAGGAATGATATGCTCAACAAGAGTTTCAGTGGAAAGGTTGTCTGCCTTTTTATTTGTGGATCCAGGAAGATAAGAGACCACAAAGTTAAAACAAGAGAAAAATAGAGACCACCTGGCCTGCCTACAATTGAGTCAGTGGGCAGTCTCCAAATACATCAGGTTCTTATGGTCAGCTAGAATCTGAATTGAAGTATCAGTACTCTCTAGCCAATGTCGCCACTCTGTGAGAGCCATCTTCATAGCTAAATGTTCACAATTTCCTACATCATAATTCCTCTTGGTAGGAAAAATCGCCTGGAAAAGAAAGCCACTAGGTGCATTTTGGATGTGGAAAGTTCCCTTTGGATCAGTACACCACTAGCTCAATCTCAGAGGCATCAACTTCTAGAGTGAACTGAAGATCAAGATCAGGATGTCGTAATACAGGAGTAGTACAAATGGCTCTTTTTAACAGTAAAAAAGCAGCCACAGCAGCTGGAAGCCAAATCTTGCAATCCTTATTGTACTTAGGCAAGTCAGTGAGAAGAGCAGTGATTCTGGAGATTTTCTTATTAAACTCAGAATAGTAATTTGCTAAGCCCAAGAATCTTTGTAATTCTTTAAGAGTGGTGGGTTGAGGCCATTCCAAAACTGCTGCCAGCTATGAAGGATCCATGGCAAAACCTTCTTTGGAGATAACATAACCATGAAATTGGATTTGGACTTTATCAAATTCACAATTCTCCATCTTAGCAGCAAGTGAATTATCTCTGAGATGTTGGAGCACTTGTTTGACCAGCACATGATGCTCTTCCAAAGACTTGAGAAAAATGAGAATGTCTTCCAAGTATACAATGAAAGTACAATTAAGAAGGTCAAAAAAGATAGGGCGGAGTCTGGCCATGCTCGTGAATGGCCGCAGGCAATTGAAGCTCTGTGCTAATGTGGGACTTTATCTCTGATATATGGAGATGGAAGCTGTCAATTACGATCCAAATTGATCTAGGAAGCTCCTAACTAACTTGGACTCGATTTCACTTGAGCAAGGTACCTAGGCTGTGCGGTACTGCAGCATATCTACCAGCGGCGGAGGTATGTCTCCTCCTCCGCCATCTTGGCTTCACCCGTATCACTTCTGAGCTGCTGAAACGCTATCGCAGCTGGACTGCAGACAACCTAACAGGCTCCAATATAGGTCAGTGCTGATCCTCATGGAACAGGTGGCATTTAGATAGTACCCCTGATACTCTTCGGTACATACCCTACCCCTGAGAACTGACGACTATAAATTTACAATCTGCATCATAGTGGCCTAATGGCCAAACAAGCCTCCCATGTTCAGCTAGCTCTAGCAGATGTAGGATCTGAGGACTGCTTGAACTCTAGGCTCAGATACATTATACTGGATATGTTTGTTAAGAGGTTATTCTCTATTCCTCTTTTATCCCTAGAACTCTGCTTCTCACATTCTATGCATAAAGGAATACATGTTTCTTACACTCTATGATGGTCTTTACAGAGGCACAATACAATCAAGATAGATGGGCCTGACCTCTTATGTCTGATTTGTTACAACAACTTCAGCAACACAGCACAGAGAGTGCCAGCTTGGGGGCAACTGAGATTTATTATTGGTTTCTTAACCCCATATACCTTATTGAGGGTAGCTCTTCTTAACTCTATCATGTCCACATAAAGCTGAAACACCCCAGAAAGGCCAAACGTCTCAATTAAAATCAGTTATCAGCTTTTTTCAAGGATCAGGCTCTACCACGCCTTCCAGGCTAGATCAATTACAATCAATTCCAATTCCTACAGAAGACTCATCCTCAACCACAAATATGCATGAAGTGGATGTTAAAGAGCTTAAAGAAAATATAGCTAACCTGCCCACTAAGGCAGATTTTGATGCCCTCAAGTCTTTAATTACATCTGAACTTGTAAATATGAAAAGGGAGATGAAAGATCTAGGCCATCGAATTGAAGACGTTGAAGAATCTCAAGAATCTATTAACACGCTTTATGATAACTTTTCTACAAGCACAAATGTTAACAGCTCGCAAATCGAATCCCTACAAGATAAAGTAGAGGATCTCGATAATAGGGGGAGACGCAGTAATTTTAGGATTATAGGCATACCAGAGATTGTCACGTTCACAGATTTGCAGAATTACTTGCAAGGCCTCTTCAAGTTCTTACTTCAAGACCCACATGCCCCAGACATGGAACTGGAAAGAGCCCACAGAGCACTAAGGCCATTACCTCCCCACCTAGGGATGTCATTTTGAAGCTTTTGAGGTTCACTGACAAAGAAAAAATTTGGCAACAGGCCAGAAAATCTCAAGCTATCTCATATCTGGATCATCGACTTCAAATGTACTTGGACCTATGGCCTACCATAGTACAGAGGAGAAAGGAGGTTCGCTTTATAACTAAAGTACTTCAAGATAAATCTATTTGATATCGATGGGGTTTTCCTTTCAGCCTACATATCACACACAAAGGTTGATCGATCACATACAGATCTATGGAGGACCTGGAGTCGATTTCCAAAAGCCTTAAATGTTACATTCCATGCCCCTCAGCTTTCAGATGTCTCAATAAGGGATCTTCCATTAGAAACAAATAATGCTCTGAAGACCAGACCACAAGAATGGACAAAAGTCAATCCCAAAAAAAAGAAGGGAGCACCAACCCCTACACCCGAGAGAGATGATTCTGTTACCTGAAAGACTGTCTTTCATCTTACATGGTGAGATCTTTCCATTTACGCAGTTCTTGCATAGACTCATTGGGTTATTGATATAAGTCTGACAATCTAATATGACCATTTGTATTTCTGTACTGAAATCTTTTCAAATGTTCTCTATAATATGTATCTGTTTAAGCATTGCTCATGCATTTAGTTACAGATAATTCTGTATCCTATATGGATCTAAGTTGTTATCATATAAATATCACAAACTTACAACTGTTTTATTTTGTCTGAAGTCCACGCTGAGCATTTCCTCACATTGTAGTCATGTTATTTGACTTTGTTAATGTTTATTGTTCTTGTTATATTTTTGCTTTTTTATTTTTCTTGTCTAACATGAAACATATCCTGAATTACCAAAATACAATTCCCAACAGCCCTCCATTTAAACTTATAGATCCATCCCAGTTCTCACATAGACATCCATATAAATTACACTACTCCCAATATTTTGGGATTATTGGACGACATCTCCACCCTAGTCCACATAGATTACACAGGTAAATAGATATCTGAACATTATTACAGCTAATTCCAAAGGTTTAAATTGCCCCATAAACGTAGTGTGGTGGCGCGATATATGATTCACCGTAAAGATGATATTATTTTTTTGCAGGAAACGCACTTTATACACTGCAAAGAACCTAGGACTTTTTCCTTTAAATTTAGAGCTGCATATTATGCTACTAATTCAGTCAAAACAAATGGAGTAGGGGCGGAGCTTGTAGCTGAAGCAGCAGGACGCATCTGAGAGGAGTTCCTGACATTAATCACTCTAAATAGCCACTAGTTTTAGATATTCCATTAAAACAAAGTATATGCTTTACAATAGTCTGCAGAAACTTGAAGTTTGGAACCGTATCAAGATTGCTGACCACCTATGTTCTTTAGCTGAGCCATGAAGTGATTTCTAACAAGACCTTCATCTGCGCGACCAGGGCTGCCGCATTATACCCCCCCCCAGGAAACTGGGTTACTAGGCAGATATTTAATGCTGCCCCAAACCATCTAAGCGATCATTGGGTCATATGTATAGCTGGGAACACTGGACTTCATATAACAAATTGTAGACCTGTTCTGGCTAACCATTAGGAATCCTGTGCCAATACAGAGGTACATTGCATCTGCATGACAACGTGCTCAAAATGGAGACTGTGGTTGCAGTAGTACTGCAAGATGTGGAGGCAATGCTTAATGCTCATTTTTATGCGCTCCAAGAAGCATTCACAGCTGAATGAAACTTTCTGAGAGCAGTGTGTGGCTCCTTCCATAGGAGATCAAAATCTTCAGCTGAGCCTATAGTGCCCTACCTTACACAAGAACCTACGGAGTTACACACCTCTCCTCCATCAGGTCTGGGTGACTCATGGCATTACGCCCCAGAGATGAACATGGACCTTGGACCGGACACGCCAGATGTGATTGTGGAGGCTGATGCTCGTTGCAGAGCTGGCGATCAGCTGACCAAGCTGGGAAGGGCAGTTGACTCATCGGATATTGGTGAGCATGAAAGAATTTCAGTAGGTGGCAAACTAGATACTCAGGGGTCGGTGACACACCCTAATACTACTGTAGATGTCACATTAATTCCCAGCTCCCTGTTCCTACTTGAGGAGAACTTTGTTTGGCAGATGAGTGCAGACTTTTTGCCCTTGCTGAGAGACTATGTTGGGGGCCCACAATCGTGGATCTATCTGAACATAGGAACCATGATGAGTCACCTTAAAATTTCACAAATACAGGCTAGTATATATGACTCTTGGAGGGTTCCACTTTACTGCACATATCTGAGACTTTCGTGCTTGGTTTCATATCTAGGCAATACATGCCTTTAAGGTTGGAATAGGATAGATTACTTGCAGTCACTAATGTTCAATGGAGCATACTGTATATCAATCCACTATATTGTTTTCTGTTCTTCCACCTTATTGTCCTAATACTGATGGTCATCTTATCTGGAGCTCTATAAGATATTTTACCATGTTCACACATTTCCTGTTGACCCATTTGGCGTCTCATATTACATCCCCTATTGCTAATTCACATGTATATCTGTGTAACAATGGGGAAATTACCCTTTGCATCCTAAATATATTTATTGGCAGTTTATACTTTATTTTATGTTTATACTAATTTTATGTGGGGGGAGAAAGGACATATGCCTCCTATACTCTCAAGCTCAAAGAGCACTTTTGTTGCTGCTCTTATATTTTCAGCTGCTATTATACTTATATCACAATACTGTCAGGGTGCCATGAATCAGACTGAGACGAGAAGTGAAAAAATAATCACACCTTTATTAATAACAAAAAATAATAAAAAGTCCACAAGTCAAACAACAAGCCAGGAGTCAAAGTCAGAGCTGGTAGTCAGATGAGCTGAATCAGGAGCCAAAGTGAATAGCCAGATGAGCTGAGTCAGGAGCCAAATCGAGTAGTCAGATGAGCCGGAATCAGGCACAAGGAGAACAGCAGTCAGGAACAAGCCAGGGATCAGGAACCATGAGGGACATCAGACAGACAGGTAATACTCAGGAACACAGGAACTCACAAACAGGTCTGAGACAACGCAAGGGCAAAGCATACTGAACAGAGGCCCTTTAAATAATAAGTGACGACATCACAATTCTGAGACTACAACCTGTCTCACACGGATGATCTACACCAGTCTGGCCATAAGAGGGTGTGCAGGAAATGAGCAGCATCACACACTCTGCACCAGATTCAGCAAGAGAGGTGAGTAAAATGGCTTCCAGCACAACATGGTAAACAAAGCAGGGAAAAAACCCTGACCATACCCTCCCCTCAATGACCCCTCCCCCGCGGGAGGACAAAAGGCTTATTGGGGAAATGGGCATGGAAGGCACGGAGGAGGGCAGGAGCATGAACATCAGAGGGGTGAACCCATGAATGCTCCTCCAGACCGTAGCCCCTTAAGTTAACCAAATACTGTATGCGGCCCCTGGACATACAAGAGTCAATAATTCTGCTGACCTCATATTCTTAATGGTTGTCAACAGAGATAGGATGGGGACGAGGCAACACAGTGGTAAACCATCTACAAACCAATGGTTTCAAGAGGGAGACATGAAAAACATTGGAGATGCGCATTGCAGGAGGAAGATCAACAGCATAGGCCACAGGATTGACTCGTCAGAGTATTTGAAAAGGACCAAAATAATGTGGAGACAGTTTATTGGAAGTCACATGTAGGTTCAAGTTGCGGGAGGACAGCCAAACCCTCTCACCAACCTGGTAGGAAGTCGCAGGCAGACGCCTACGATCAGCCTGGAACTTTTGGCACTGCAAAGAATGATGAAGGCAATCCTGAATCTGCACCCACATGGAACGGAGTTGACGGAGATGCTCCTCCAAAAAGGGAATACCCTGAGACATTAATGAATCAGGCAACAAGGATGGTTGAAACCCATAATTCGCCATGAACGAGGAAAACTGAGAGGAAACATTAATAGCACTATTACGAGCGAACTCTGCCCAAGGTAACAGTTCAGACCAATTATTGTGGTGATCTGAGACATAGCAATGGAGGAACTGTTCCAGAGCTTGATTAGACCATTCCGCTGCCCCATTGGATTGAGGGTGATATGCCGAAAGAGAAGGAAAGCTGGATACCCATTTGAGCACAAAAGGAATGGCAAAATCTGGAGACAAATTGGCTACCCCGGTCTGAGACTATCTCCTTGGGTAACCCATGTAAATGGAAGACCTCCCAGGCAAAAATTGAAGCAAGCTCCTAAGCGGTAGGCAGCTTCTTCAAGGGAATGCAATGTGACATTTTAGAAAAACAGTCAACCACCATTAGGATAACAGTATTGCCATTGGAAAATGAGAGATTGAACAATCTAGTCCATGGCAAGATGTATCACCATTAGTAATAGGTTAAAGAAGACCCACAGGAAAACGTCGAGGAGTCTTATTCTGTGCACAAACTGAGCAGGAGACAACATATGCAGCACCTTCAGAACGAAGACCTGGCCACCAGAATTGTCGAGTGACAGACCAAATCATTTGGTTCTTGCCCAGGTGACCTGCAGCTTTAGGATAGTGGTAAGTGTGCAAAAGTTTAGTTCAAAGATTCTCAGGAACAAAACACTTACCACTAGGTTTCTCAGGAGGTGCATTGGTTTGTGCAGCCAGGATCTCCTCCCCCAAGGGAGAAGTCAAATTAGTACGTATGGTAGCCAAAATATGGTCAGGAGGTATAACTGGAGTAGGTACAGACTCCTCCTTGGACAGAGGTGAAAATTGTCAAGAGAGGGCATCAGCCCTAACATTCCTACTACCAAGCAGGTAGGAGACCACATAATTAAACTGAGACAAAAATAGCGCCCATCTGGCCTGTTGGGGCGACAAACGTTTTGCTTCGGATAGATAAGTTAAATTATTGTGGTAAGTAAGAATGAGCACTGGTATGCTAGTACCCTCAAGAAGATGCCTCCATTCCTTGAGTACCAAAATTATGGCCAGTAATTCCCTGTCTCCAATTTCATAATTGCACTCCGCTGGAGACAATTTCTTTGAGAAGAAACCGCACGGATGCAAGGAACCGTCAGGCCTAGGACGCTGAGACAAGATGCACCTACTCCAGTCTCAGACGCATCAACCTCAAGAACAAAAGGCAGGACAGGGTTAGGATGAGACAGAACTGGAGCGTCAGCAAAGGCAGTCTTAAGACTATCGAAGGCCTTAATGGCAGTAGGTGACCAATGGAGTGGATCATTCCCTTTACGGGTCATGTCTGTGATAGGTTTGACCAAGGAAGAAAAGTTTTTAATAAACTTTCTATAGTAATTGGCGAAGCCCAAAAAACATTGAATAGACCGAAGACCAACTGAGCGAGGCCACTGCAGAACTGCAGATAACTTGTCAGGATCCATGGAGAACCCTGCAACGGAGATAATATTTCTCAAGTTTAAAAAACAGGCCGTTCTCACGTAGTCTATGAAGAATCCTTGTAACATTAGATTGATGAGTCTCAAGTGTGGGTGAGTGTATGAGGATGTCATCTAAGTACACCACAACACACTGTTACAACATATCACGTAGGACATCATTAATACATTTCTGAAAAACAGCATGAGAATTACATAGGCCATAGGGCATTACAAGATATTCATAATGCATGCTCCTGGTGTTAAATGCTGTTTTCCATTCGTGGCCCTCCTTGATTCTAACGAGATACGCTCCTCTCAAATCAAGTTTAGAAAAGACTGTAGCTCCCTTGAGGCAGTCAAAGAGTTCCGTAATGAGCAGAATAAGGTAAGCATTCTTAATGGTAAGATGATTAAGACCCTTATAATCAATTCATGGTCTTAACTCGCCACCCTTTTTCTTCACAAAGAAGAAGCCAGCTCCTACAGGAGAGCAGGATTTGTGGATGATCCCCCACGACAGAGAATCGGCAACATACTCCTCCATAGCATAATTCTCTGTAAACAGACAGAGGGTAAACTCTGCCCCGAGGAGGAATGGCTCCGGGTTGCAGGTCTATGGCACAATCGTAAGACCGTTGAGGAGGCAACGTACCGGCACACACCTTGTCAAAAACATCTAGGAACTCTCGGTACTCCTCTGGCAATTGAGATACCGAAGAAGTGCACAAGACTTTGAAGACAAGTGGAAATACATTGCGGAGAAAATGACAAAATTTCAGACCTGCACCAGTCAAGACTGGGATTGTGCTTTTGGAGCCAGGGATAACCCAGAACAGCCGGAAAATGCAGATAGTTTATTGGCTGGAACTGGAGGGTTTCAAAATGGAGAGCTCCAACAGCCATGGATAACGGAGCATTTTCATAAGTAACGAGTGTGGGCTGAAGGGGCCTGCCATCAATGGCCTTAATAGCAAGCCGAATGGACCGAGGCAATACAGGAATGGAGTGTCAAAGAAATAGCCCGCAGCACCGGCGTCAACAAGAGCCTGGGTGACTATGGAGGAGTCCACTGAGGCAAGGACAACTGTGACCAAAGGTTTCTCCTTTAGCGGTTCCGGGGATAAGGATAAACCACCCAAGGTCTGCCCACAACAGGACCTTAGGTGTCAGCAATTCCCAGCCGTGTAGGATAAGACTTTAAAAGGTGGCCCTGTAACCCACAATAGAGGCAGAGCCCCTCCCTCCTCCTAAAGGCCCTCTCCACCGTGGAGAGATGTGTGAGTCCCAACTGCATCGGCTCAGCAGTACCTGGTGACTCTGGACCAGGAGGCATGGGAGGAGAGGGAGGCATGGGTGGGAACTAACATGTAGGAGACAACGGAACAGGAGGCTTCCACAAGCGCTTCTTGAAAGAGGGCCTCTCTCTGAGTCTGATGTCAATTAGGATCAAAAAAGACACCAATACCTCGAGATCCTCTGGTAAATCTCTGGCAGCAACTTCGTCTTTAATCGCATCAGAGAGCCCATGAAAGAAGGCAGCAACAAGGGCTTCATTGTTTCAACCTATCTCTGTGGCAAGTGTACGGAACTCAAGGGCATATTAAGCAACAGATCTTGTACCTTGCTGAATGGACATGAATCATTTAGCAGTAGAGGAGGAGCGAGCTGGAACATCAAATACCCTTCGAAAGGAGGCCACAAATTCAGGGTAATTTGAAATCACAGGGATTAGCCCAGGCAAGATCTGTGCCAGAGAGTAACAAGATGAGAAATCCCACCTTAGCTCTGTCTGAGGGAAACGCCTGAGGTAACATCTCAAAGTAAATGCCCACCTGGTTCAAAAACCCTCTGTACTGAATAGGATTGCTTCCATATCACTGAGGTTGAGGTGCAGAACTGGACAGGCTCCTGGTAGTACTAGGTGCAGCAGCGGAAACAGGAGCAGCAATAACTTGTGGGACGCTCTGGTCCAAATGTGCAGTGTGAGTCAGCAGGGTTTGCAGGGCTAGTGCAAATTGATCCAAGCGGTGATCCTGTTCATCCATCCTGGAAATGATGGTAGGTAAAGGTGGATTATTAGCACCATCAGGATTCATGGCCCTTGAGTAATGTCAGGGTGCCAGGAATCAGACTGAGACGAGAAGTGCAAAAATAATCACACCTTTATTAATAACAAAAAATAATAAAAAGTCCACAAGTCAAACAACAAGCCAGTAGTCAAAGCCAGAGCTGGTAGTCAGACGAGCCAAGTCAGGAGCCAAAGCGAATAGACAGACAAGCCGAGTCAGGAGCTAAAGTGAGTAGTCAGATGAGCCGGAATCAGGAACAAGGAGCACAGCAGAGTCAGGAACAAGCCAGGGATCAGATAACCAGGAGGGACATCATACAGTCAGGCCCTTTAAATAATAAGTGATGACATCACAATTCTGAGCCTGCAACCTGTCTCACACGGATGATGTACACCAGTCTAGCCATAAGAGGGCGTGCAGGAAATGAGCAGCATCACACACTCTGCACCAGATTCAGCAACAGAGGTGAGTAAAATGGCTGACAGCAGCACATGGCAAACAAAGCAAGGGAAAAACCCTGACAAGTACTCTGTAATAATCCTTTGTTATTTGGAGATTTAACTAAGGTTGATCTAAGTATTCTAAGAGTCCTCCACTTGGGTACAGTTCAATCTCCTCATCTTATCCTTCATATTACCCCCTATAGGCAAGTGGGCTCATAGTTGGAATTTTATAGTAATTGTAGAACATCCGATAGCTTACCCAGAGTGGTACTTTTCCCTTTTACTAAATCTGCTTGGGCCAGGGGGATGTAAGATGATGATGAGCACTACGATATGTCACTCTTTTCCACAGTTATTATTAATTCACCTAACTGTTATACCAGTTATACTAGGCCAGTTTTATTTTCAAGTACATCATTGCTATATTACATAAAATTGATGTTTCAAGTTTATTACTGTATGTGTCATTATATCGTATGCTAATTAATAATTAGTAACTTCAAGGTCCAAATTGACCATCTAGTGGTTATCAAGTGAGAGACATTATACACAATCAAATCGCCCACGAGTGATCAGTTTAGTAACCACTCATACGATTACATTAGTTATAGAAAATTAGGTTTTTATTGCTTAACATAACACAAGGTATATAATTCTCTAATTTCAGTACGTATTCTGTTGTTTTGTACTCTCAATATCTGTGACATGACTTCAATTTTTTGTTAGAATCTGTGTATAACCTCAATAAAAGAATATTAAGCAAACAAGAAAAAAACAAATGGAGTAGGTATCTTAATAAAAAGGGATATACCATTTACTCTTCTCAAAAAAATATAAGAATAATACTGGGCGCTATCTCATACTAGTGGGAAAACTATATAATACTTTTGTAACTTTGGTTAATGTACAGTAAGTGCAGAATTATTAGGCAAATGAGTATTTTGACCACATCATCCTCTTTATGCATGTTGTCTTACTCCAAGCTGTATAGGCTCGAAAGCCTACTACCAATTAAGCATATTAGGTGATGTGCATCTCTGTAATGAGAAGGGGTGTGGTCTAATGACATCAACACCCTATATCAGGTGTGCATAATTATTAGGCAACTTCCTTTCCTTTGGCAAAATGGGTCAAAAGAAGGACTTGACAGGCTCAGAAAAGTAAAAAATAGTGAGATATCTTGCAGAGGGATGCAGCACTCTTAAAATTGCAAAGCTTCTGAAGCGTGATCATCGAACAATCAAGCGTTTCATTCAAAATAGTCAACAGGGTGGCAAGAAGCGTGTGGAAAAACCAAGGCGCAAAATAACTGCCCATGAACTGAGAAAAGTCAAGCGTGCAGCTGCCAAGATGCCACTTGCCACCAGTTTGGCCATATTTCAGAGCTGCAACATCACTGGAGTGCCCAAAAGCACAAGGTGTGCAATACTCAGAGACATGGCCAAGGTAAGAAAGTCTGAAAGACGACCACCACTGAACAAGACACACAAGCTGAAACGTCAAGACTGGGCCAAGAAATATCTCAAGACTGATTTTTCTAAGGTTTTATGGACTGATGAAATGAGAGTGAGTCTTGATGGGCCAGATGGATGGGCCCGTGGCTGGATTGGTAAAGGGCAGAGAGCTCCAGTCCGACTCAGACGCCAGCAAGGTGGAGGTGGAGTACTGGTTTGGGCTGGTATCATCAAAGATGAGCTTGTGGGGCCTTTTCGGGTTGAGGATGGAGTCAAGCTCAACTCCCAGTCCTACTGCCAGTTTCTGGAAGACACCTTCTTCAAGCAGTGGTACAGGAAGAAGTCTGCATCCTTCAAGAAAAACATGATTTTCATGCAGGACAATGCTCCATCACACGCGTCCAAGTACTCCACAGCGTGGCTGGCAAGAAAGGGTATAAAAGAAGAAAATCTAATGACATGGCCTCCTTGTTCACCTGATCTGAACCCCATTGAGAACCTGTGGTCCATCATCAAATGTGAGATTTACAAGGAGGGAAAACAGTACACCTCTCTGAACAGTGTCTGGGAGGCTGTGGTTGCTGCTGCACGCAATGTTGATGGTGAACAGATCAAAACACTGACAGAATCCATGGATGGCAGGCTTTTGAGTGTCCTTGCAAAGAAAGGTGGCTATATTGGTCACTGATTTGTTTTTGTTTTGTTTTTGAATGTCAGAAATGTATATTTGTGAATGTTGAGATGTTATATTGGTTTCACTGGTAAAAATAAATAATTGAAATGGGTATATATTTGTTTTTTGTTAAGTTGCCTAACAATTATGCACAGTAATAGTCACCTGCACACACAGATATCCCCCTAAAATAGCTATAACTAAAAACAAACTAAAAACTACTTCCAAAACTATTCAGCTTTGATATTAATGAGTTTTTTGGGTTCATTGAGAACATGGTTGTTGTTCAATAATAAAATTAATCCTCAAAAATACAACTTGCCTAATAATTCTGCACTCCCTGTATATGCACCCAATCAGCAGGACACTTTTTTTAAACACCTTACAAATGTGATTCTAGAAGTGGCTAAGGGAGTTAACATTATGGGGGGTCACTTCAATCTCACTCTGAACCCCAAAATGAATCATTCTAATGAACAGTCATCCGCCCCACATAAAGTTATAAATTCGGTAAAGCAGTGTCTGAAAGATCTCACTCTCTATGATGCATGGCAAATAATACATAAAGAAACTAGGGAATATACTTTTTTCTCCAATCCCCATCGTAGACACTCACGTATAGATTATTTCTAGACATGTGCGATTTGTTTGCGGATTTATTCGGAAATTCGGAAAATTCTGTAAATTCGGAGATTCGGATCGATTCGAATTTACGAATTAAAATACTTCCGAATCTACCGAATGAATCCAAAATAGCTGCCGTATCTCCGAATAAATCCGAATTAGCTCGGTAAAATTCGGTATTCCCCCATAGGAAACAATGGGGCAGTTTCGGCTGAAAAAAAACCTAACACCGCAGCCCCATTGTTTCCTAAGGGGAAACAGTAAGTCTGCACCTAACACCCTAACATGTACCCCGAGTCTCTAAACACCCCTAATCTAACACTTATTAACCCCTCATCTGCCGCCGCCGCGTTTGCTGACACCTGCATTATCTTATTAACCCCTAATCTGCCGACCGGATATCGCCCGCCACTAAAACAAAATGTATTAACCCCTAAACCGCCACACTCCCGCCTCGCAAACACTATAATAAATTTCATTAACCCCTAATCTGCCCCCCCCAACGTCGCCGCAATCTAACTACAAGTATTAACCCCTAATCTGTCGACCGGACATCGCCGCCACCTACGTTATAGCTATTAACCCCTAATCTGCAGTCCCTAACATCGCCGACCCCTACATTATAGTTTTTAACCCCTAATCTGCCCCCCCCAACGTCGCCGCAATCTAACTACAAGTATTAACCCCTAATCTGCCGATCGGACATCGCCGTCACCTACATTATAGCTATTAACCCCTAATCTGCTGTCCCTAACATCGCCGACCCCTACATTATAGTTATTAACCCCTAATCTGCCACCCCCAATGTCGTTGCAACCTAACTACAAGTATTAACCCCTAATCTGCCGACCGGACATCGCCGCCACCTACATTATAGCTATTAAAACCCTAATCTGCTGTCCCTAACATCGCCGACCCCTACATTATAGTTATTAACCCCTAATCTGCCCCCACAATGTTGCTGCAATCTAACTACAATTATTAACCCCTAATCTGCTGACCAGACATTGCCGCCACCTACATTATAGCTATTAACCCCTAATCTGCTGTCCCTAACATCGCCGACCCCTACATCATAGTTATTAACCCCTATTCTGCCCCCCCAATGTCGCCGCAACCTAACTACACTTATTGACCCCTAATCTGCCGACCAGACATCGCCACCACTATAATAAATGTATTAACCCCTAAACCGCCGCACTCCCGCCTCGCAAACACTATAATTAATTTTATTAACCCCTAATCTGCCCTTCCTAACATCGCCGCTACCTACCTACAATTATTAACCCCTAATCTCCCGCCCCCAATGTCGCCGCTACTATAATAAAGTTATTAACCCCTAAACCTAAGTCTAACCCTAACCCTAACACCCCCTAACTTAAATATAATTTAAATAAAACGAAATAAATTTACTATAATTAAATAAATTAATCCTATTTAAAACTAAATACTTACCTGTAAAATAAACCCTAATATAGCTACACTATAACTAATAGTTACATTGTAGCTAGCTTAGGGTTTATTTTTATTTTACAGGCAACTTTGTATTTATTTTAACTAGGTACAATATTTATTAAATAGTTAATAACTATTTAATAACTACCTAGCTAAAATAAATACAAATTTACCTGTAAAATAAATCCTAACCTAAGTTACAATTACACCTAACACTACACTATCATTAAACTAATTAAATAAATTAATCCTGTTTAAAACTAAATACTTACCTATAAAATAAACCCTAATATAGCTACAATATAACTAATAATTACATTGTAGCTATCTTAGGATTTATATTTATTTTACAGGCAACTTTGTATTTATTTTAACTAGGTACAATAGCTATTAAATAGTTATTGACTATTTAATAGCTATCCTAACCTAAGTTACAATTAAACCTAACACTACACTATAATTAAATAAATTAAATAAATTAACTACAAGTACCTACAATTATCTACAATTAAATAAACTAAACTAAAGTACAAAAAAACCCACTAAATTACAAAAACAAACAAACACTAAATTACAAAAAATAAAAAAATATTACAAGAATTTTAAACTAATTACACCTAATCTAAGCCCCCTAATAAAATAACAAATCCCCCCAAAATAAAAAAATGCCCTACCCTATACTAAATTACAAAAGTTAACAGCTCTATTACCTTACCAGCCCTTAAAAGGGCCTTTTGCGGGGCATGCCCCAAAGAAAACAGCTCTTTTGCCTGTAAAAAAACCCCACAATACCACCCCCCAACATTACAACCCACCACCCACATACCCCTACTCTAACCCAAACCCCCCTTAAATAAACCTAACACTACCCCCCTGAAGATCTCCCTACCTTGAGTCGTGTGCACCCAGCTGGGCCGAAGTCTTCATCCGATGGGGCAGAAGAGGACATCCAGACCGGCAGAAGTCTTCATCCAAGCGGGGCAAGAAGAGGTCTTCCATCCATCAGAAAAGTACCAAAAAACAAACAAACACTAAATTACCAAAAATAATAAAATATTACAAGAATTTTAAACTAATTACACCTAATCTAAGCCCCCTACTAGCTATTAATATAGTTACAATATAACTAATAGTTACATTGTAGCTATTTTAGGATTTATATTTATTTTACAGGCAACTTTGTATTTATTTTAACTAGGTACAATAGTTATTAAATAGTTAATAACTATTTAATAACTACCTAGCTAACATAAATACAAATTTACCTGTAAAATAAATCCTAACCTAAGCCAATCGGAACAGCCAATAGAATGCGAGGTCAATCTGATTGGCTGATTGGATCAGCCAATCGGATTGAACTTGAATCTGATTGGCTGATTGAATCAGCCAATCAGATTTTTCCTACCTTAATTCCGATTGGCTGATAGAATCCTATCAGCCAATCGGAATTCAAGGGTACAGTCATTTAGTCGTCGGATCAAGAAAGAAGAGGATGCTCCGCGTCGGATGTCTTCAGGATGCTGCTGCTCCGCTCCGGATGGATGAAGATAGAAGATGCCGCCTGGATGAAGACTTCTGATGGATGGAAGACCTCTTCTTGCCCAGCTTGGATGAAGACTTCTGCCGGTCTGGATGTCCTCTTCTGCCCCATCGGATGAAGACTTCGGCCCGGCTGGGTGAACACGACTCAAGGTAGGGAGATCTTCAAGGTGGTAGTGTTAGGTTTATTTAAGGGGGTTTGGGTTAGAGTAGGGGTATGTGGGTGGTGGGTTGTAATGTGGGGGGGGGGGTATTGTGTTTTTTTTTACAGCCAAAAGAGCTGTTTTCTTTGGGGCATGCCCCGCAAAAGGCCCTTTTAAGGGCTGGTAAGGTAATAGAGCTGTAAACTTTTGTAATTTAGTATAGGGTAGGGCATTTTTTTATTTTGGGGGGCTTTGTTATTTTATTAGGGGGCTTAGATTAGGTGTAATTAGTTTAAAATTCTTGTAATATTTTTTATTTTTTGTAATTTAGTGGGGTTTTTTGTACTTTAGTTTAGTTTATTTAATTGTATTTAATTGTAGGTACTTGTAGTTAATTTATTTAATTTATTTAATGATAGTGTAGTGTTAGGTTTAATTGTAACTTAGGTTAGGATTTATTTTACAGGTAATTTTGTAATTATTTTAACTAGGTAGCTATTAAACAGTAAATAACTATTTAATAGCTATTTTACTTAGTTAAAATAAATACAAAGTTGCCTGTAAAATAAATATAAATCCTAAAATAGCTAGAATGTAACTATTAGTTATATTGTAGCTATATTAGGGTTTATTTTACAGGTAAGTATTTAGTTTTAAATAGGATTCATTTATTTAATTAATTTAATGATTGTATAGTGTTAGGTGTAATTGTAACTTAGGTTAGGATTTATTTCACAGGTAAATTTGTATTTATTTTAGCTAGGTAGTTATTAAATAGTTATTAACTATTTAATAACTATTGTACCTAGTTAAAATAAATACAAAGTTGCCTGTAAAATAAATATAAATCCTAAAATAGCTACAATGTAACTATTAGTTATATTGTAGCTATATTAATAGCTAGTAGGGGGCTTAGATTAGGTGTAATTAGTTTAAAATTCTTGTAATATTTTATTATTTTTGGTAATTTAGTGTTTGTTTGTTTTTTGGTACTTTTCTGATGGATGGAAGACCTCTTCTTGCCCCGCTTGGATGAAGACTTCTGCCGGTCTGGATGTCCTCTTCTGCCCTATCGGATGAAGACTTCGGCCCAGCTGGGTGAACATGACTCAAGGTAGGGAGATATTCAGGGGGGTAGTGTTAGGCTTATTTAAGGGGGGTTTGGGTTAGAGTAGGGGTATGTGGGTGGTGGGTTGTAATGTTGGGGGGCAGTATTGTGGGGGGTTTTTACAGGCAAAAGAGCTGTTTTCTTTGGGGCATGCCCCGCAAAAGGCCCTTTTAAGGGCTGGTAAGGTAATAGAGCTGTTAACTTTTGTAATTTAGTATAGGGTAGGGCATTTTTTTATTTTGGGGGGCTTTGTTATTTTATTAGGGGGCTTAGATTAGGTGTAATTAGTTTATAATTCTTGTAATTTTTTTTTAATTTTTTGTAATTTAGTGGGGGTTTTTTTTGTACTTTAGTTTAGTTTATTTAATTGTTTTTAATTGTAGGTACTTGTAGTTAATTTATTTAATTTATTTAATGATAGTGTAGTGTTAGGTTTAATTGTAACTTAGGTTAGGATTTATTTTACAGGTAATTTTGTAATTATTTTAACTAGGTAGCTATTAAATAGTCAATAACTATTTAATAGCTATTGTACCTAGTTAAAATAAATACAAAGTTGCCTGTAAAATACATATGAATCCTAAAATACCTACAATGTAACTATTAGTTATATTGTAGCTATATTAATAGCTAGTAGGGGGCTTAGATTAGGTGTAATTAGTTTAAAATTCTTGTAATATTTTATTATTTTTGGTAATTTAGTGTTTGTTTGTTTTTTGGTACTTTTCTGATGGATGGAAGACCTCTTCTTGCCCCGCTTGGATGAAGACTTCTGCTGGTCTGGTTGTCCTCTTCTGCCCCATCGGATGAAGACTTCGGCCCGGCTGGGTGAACACTACTCAAGGTAGGGAGATCTTCAGGGGGGTAGTGTTAGGTTTATTTAAGGGGGGTTTGGGTTAGAGTAGGGGTATGTGGGTGATGGGTTGTAATGTTGGGGGGTGGTATTGTGGGGTTTTTTACAGGCAAAAGAGCTGTTTTCTTTGGGGCATGCCCCGCAAAAGGCCCTTTTAAGGGCTGGTAAGGTAAAAGAGCTGTTAACTTTTGTAATTTAGTATAGGGTAGGGCATTTTTTTATTTTGGGGGGCTTTGTTATTTTATTAGGGGGCTTAGATTAGGTGTAATTAGTTTAAAATTGCCGGTCTGGATGTCCTCTTCTGCCCCATCGGATGAAGACTTCGGCCCGGCTGGGTGAACACGACTCAAGGTAGGGAGATCTTCAGGGGGGTAGTGTTAGGTTTATGTAAGGGGGGTTTGGGTTAGAGTAGGGGTATGTGGGTGGTGGGTTGTAATGTTGGGGGGTGGTATTGTGTTTTTTTTTTACAGGCAAAAGAGCTGTTTTCTTTGGGGCATGCCCCGCAAAAGGCCCTTTTAAGGGCTGGTAAGGTAATAGAGCTGTTAACTTTTGTAATTTAGTATAGGGTGGGGGCATTTTTTTATTTTGGGGGGCTTTGTTATTTTATTAGGGGGCTTAGATTAGGTGTAATTAGTTTAAAATTCTTGTAATATTTTTTTATTTTTTGTAATTTAGTGTTTTTTTTTGTAATTTAGTGTTTGTTTGTTTTTGTACTTTAGTTTAGTTTATTTAATTGTAGATAATTGTAGGTACTTGTAGTTAATTTATTTAATTTATTTAATGATAGTGTAGTGTTAGGTTTAATTGTAACTTAGGTTAGGATTTATTTTACAGGTAATTTAGTAATTATTTTAACTAGGTAGCTATTAAATAGTCAATAACTATTTAATAGCTATTGTACCTAGTTAAAATAAATACAAAGTTGCCTGTAAAATAAATATAAATCCTAAGATAGCTACAATGTAACTATTAGTTATATTGTAGCTATATTAGGGTTTATTTTACAGGTAAGTATTTAGTTTTAAATAGGATTCATTTATTTAATTAATTTAATGATAGTGTAGTGTTAGGTGTAATTGTAACTTAGGTTAGGATTTATTTTACAGGTAAATTTGTATTTATTTTAGCTAGGTAGTTATTAAATAGTTATTAACTATTTAATAACTATTGTACCTAGTTAAAATAAATACAAAGTTGCCTGTAAAATAAATATAAATCCTAAAGTAGCTACAATGTAACTATTAGTTATATTGTAGCTATCTTAGGGTTTATTTTACAGGTAAGTATTTAGTTTTAAATAGGATTCATTTATTTAATTATAGTAAATTTATTTAGTTTTATTTAAATTATATTTAAGTTAGGGGGTGTTAGGGTTAGGGTTAGACTTAGGTTTAGGGGTTAATAACTTTATTATAGTAGCTGCGATGTTGGGGGTGGGAGATTAGGGGTTAATAATTGTAGGTAGGTGGCGGCGATGTTAGGGAGGGTAGATTAGGGGTTAATAAAATTTATTATAGTGTTTGCGAGGAGGGAATGCGGCGGTTTAGGGGTTAATACATTTATTATAGTGGCGGCGATGTCCGGTCAGCAGATTAGGGGTCAATACTTGTAGTTAGGTTGCGGCAACGTTGGGGGGGGGCAGATTAGTGGTTAATAACTATAATGTAGTGGTCGGCGATGTTAGGGACAGTAGATTAGGGGTTAATAGCTATAATGTAGGTGGCGGCGATGTCCAGTCGGCAGATTAGGGGTAAATAAGTGTAGTTAGGTCGCAGCGTCGTGGGGGGCAGATTAGGGGTCAATAACTATAATGTAGGGGTCGGCGATGTTAGGGACAGCAGATTAGGGGTTAATAGCTATAATGTAGGTGGCGGCGATGTCCGGTCGGCAGATTAGGGGTTAATACTTGTAGTTAGATTGCGGCGACGTTGGGGGGGGGCAGATTAGGGGTTAATAACTATAATGTAGGGGTCGGCAATGTTAGGGACAGCAGATTAGGGGTTAATAGCTATAATGTAGGTGGCGACGATGTCCGGTCTGCAGATTAGGGGTTAATACTTGTAGTTAGATTGCAGCGACGTTGAGGGGGGGGGCAGATTAGGGGTTAATAACTATAATGTAGGGGTCGGCAATGTTAGGGACAGCAGATTAGGGGTTAATAGCTATAATGTAGGTGGCGGCAATGTCTGGTCAGCAGATTAGGGGTTAATAATTGTAGTTAGATTGCAGCAACATTGGGGGGGCAGATTAGGGGTTAATAACTATAATGTAGGGGTCGGCGATGTTAGGGACAGCAGATTAGGGGTTAATAGCTATAATGTAGGTGGCGGCGGTGTCCGGTCGGCAGATTAGGGGTTAAATAATTTTATTATAGGGTTTGCGATGTGGGGGGGCCTTGGTTTAGTGGTTCATAGGTAGTTTATGGGTGTTAGTGTACTTTGTAGCACTCAGTAGTTAAGAGCTTTATATTCCGGTGTTAGCCCATAAAGCTCTTAACTACTGACATTATTCGGTAGATTAGGATGGCCGTGTATTACACTAGTACTATTTATACCTAATATACAGTACATAATACTAGTCTAATACACAGCATATCCCACCTAAAACATACCAAATTTCAGAATTTCGGAACCGAATCGAACCGAATAGAACCGAATTCAGCCGAATTTATTCGAATCCGAATAAATCCGAAATGAATTCATTCGAATCCGAATAAATCCAAAACAAATTCATTCAAATTTTGCCGAATTTTAATCGATCAGAACCGAAATTCGAAAAGTCCGAATCGATCCGAACCAAAAACGAACCGAATTTTTTAGCCATGCACATATCTAATTATTTCTTGTTAGATGTGTCTAACTTAGCCAGAGTTACACAAATAAAAATATGCCCCAATACTTGGTTGGATCACTCAATCGTTAGCTACTCCTTAGATTGTCCCCATAACCCTCCTCAGCACAGTGTTTGGAGAATGGATGACAGTTTATTATCTGATCTGGTTTATTTTCAAAGAATTGAGAAGGCACTGCAGGAATATTTTCTTTTTAACTCTAACTCTGACATGGATATTAGAACAACTTGGGAGGCTCACAAGGCAGTTATTAGGGGTGAAATGATTAGTATTAAATTCCACCAAAATAGAGTGTCCAGAAGACTTTTAGATGACACCCTTAACGAACTTACAAACTTAGAAGCCCAGCATCAGGATAGACCATCGGACTTAAATATTTTCCAAAAAATAACCGATTGCAAACTGTGAATTAACGCAATGTTACATAAAGACTGTCAAAGATATGCTCTTAAATTGCAACAACAGTATTTTGAGGGAGACAATAATAGTAGCACCTTATTTTCTAGAAAACTAAAACGAAAAGTAAACAAAAAATTTATTCTCACCCTCAAAACAAATAAAGGAAAAGACCTATTCACATCCCAACAAATTGCGAACGCTTTCAGGGAATATTATGAAAATGTATACAATTTAACTCCTAAGCTTGATACCCAAGATTTGAGTTCAGGGGCCGACAGCACCATAGTAGAGCAGTATCTCAACGGCATCACTTTACCTCAACTTACCACTGACCAAAGTGACCTTTTAAATTCTCCCATTACTTCGAATGAGATACTTGAGGTCATAAAAAACCTACCTAACAATAAGACACCTGGCCAAGATGGTTTCTCAAACACATTTTATAAACTTTATAAAACCTTACTTATCCCTCACATATTAGGTTTATTTAACTAAATTTACAACAATAACCCATTCCCTACCTCAGCCCTTGAGGCCCACATTGTAGTTATACCCAAACCAGGGAAACCCACAGACCGTGTAGAGAACTTTAGACCAATTTCGCTTCTTAAGTCAGACCTACAAATCTACGCAAAATTTTAGCAAACAGACTGCCACTGATCCTCCCATGTCTCATACAGAATGACCAAGTTGGATTTATACACTTCAGAGAGGCACAGGATAACACAGTTAGAGCCTCCCATCTTATAAACTATGCTAATGTTCATAAAATTCCTTCAGTGGTGGTGTTGACGGACACTGAAAAAGCTTTCGACCGCATCTGTTAGCACTTTTTGAGAACTACCCTGGAGAAATTTCAGATGGGGAAAAAATGTATTTCAAAACCTATGGTGCTCTATTACTCCCCGAAGGCCAGAGTTAAAGTAAATGGTCTATTGTCAGAACCATTCCAATTATCTAATGGCACTAGGCAGGGGTGTCCTCTGCTCCCTTGCTTTTTGCTTGTGTAATTGAAACCTTAGCTATTACAATTAGATCTAATGTATATATCACTGGTATCAGTATAAATCACACTATACACAAACTGCTGCTATACGCAGATGATGTATTATTTTTTCTCATGAACCCGCTCTCCTTTATTCATAAATTATTACTAGAATTTGATAACTTTCACTATTCACTATCAAACTATTTGGTTAATAAATCCAAATCTGAGATGCTGGTGATTCTGTGAGAAGACCATCATCTTTCTCTTGTCACGACAGTATGCCCCTTCTGCTTAGAGGTCAAAAATCTAAAGTATTTGGGGATATTTTTGGCAACCACCACTCAGATTTCCAAAGCAAACTACGACATTTTACATAAGTCCATTATCGCGGATCTTTGTTCGTGGAGATCCAAGAATATCTCTTGGGTAGGTAAAATTAGCTTGATTAAGATGAACATTTTCCCAAGGTTATTATACTTATTACAGACACTCCCTATCCCTCTACCCAAAGGTTTAATTGTCTGCTTTACAGGATAATATTTTTTTATTTCATTTGGGATTAAAAAAAAACAACAAGAATCAACAAATCTTTAATGTGTCTGCCTGTCTCTGAAGGCAGCCTAGGAGCCCCAAACTTAGTTAAATACAGACAGGCATACTTTTTACAGAGAATAGTGGACTGGTTCTGCCACCACCAACATAAAGCATGGGTCCCGCTGGAACATGGATTTAGCAGAAAAATCTCATCTGGGCCAATATGTTGGCAACCAAGACCAAATTTAACAGTTAATTTCAAGCAAAATTATATATTAATGGAAACATTAAATGTATGGAGAAGGGCGGTGGTTGAATTTCCATGTCTTACATCTCAATTTTCCCCACTGACACCTATCACAGAGAACACAGACTACCCCACCAATATGTTAAAAAAAATGAGAAACCTCGGAATACCTATAAGAGCACTCACGACCCATCATTTTGGTAATGAATCAAAACTGTTTACCCTTACAGAGTTAGTACATAGGGATTTGATAGTGTTCAATAACTGGTTCCTACTATATCAATGTCACTCATACATCTCTAAACACCCAGACAGATGTAACCTACTCAGACCACTAACTGCCTTTGAGTCTTTTTGCCAGTCCGAAGCCCCAAAAAAATGATCCCTTTCCTTAATTTATTCATCGTTACAAAGACCACCTCAGGGTTATAACCCTTTATTATGTAGATAGATGGAATGGGGAATTGAATAAGGAACTGACCCTTATAGAGATATCTCAAAGATGTTTTCAAATATTACTTAAGTGTCGGTCTCCAGCAACCTTATTGAATTAAACTTAAAAATAATCCAGAGGTGGTATCTCACTCCTGTTAGGATTAATAAACTATTTCCTTCCACCTCCATTAAATGTTGGTGATGTGGCCAGGGAATTGGATCTATGCTTTACATTTGGTGGGCATGCCCATCGCTAACCCCAACCTGGCAATCCATAATTAAAGCAACTTCCACCATGATAGCGGTGAACATTCCACTTGACCCACACATATGGCTACTTAATGTTGTCCCGAGTAAGCTCCCACCCTTCAAGAAAAAACTATTTTTTATAGCTAGTAATAGCCTAAAGAAACTGATAGCTAAAAACTGGAAGTCCCAGTCTACTCCAAATATCGCTATGTGGTATGACCAGTTCCAACATATATTAACCGTTGAGGAGTATGCATACATGAAACATGGGAGGAGGGAAGTTTTTCTTCAAATGAAAGTTTTATGGGAAATGTTTATAAAAGATGTCTTTGTTTAATTCTTAGGAATTGTTGAACTGGACTATCACAATGAAAGGTCTGTTGGACACACAGATCAAGAGAGATTTTCAAGATATGTATGGGAAATGTGACTTTGATGGGAAATTGTTAGACAGGTTCATTTTTATGTGTTTATGTTTATTACCTTTATATGGACTGTTAAATCTGACAAGATCAGCATTTATCTTCCAACGGACTTAAAGGGACAGTCTACACCAACATTTTTCTTATTTCGAAAGATAGATAATCCCTTTATTACCCATTCCCCATTTTTGCATAACCAACACAGTTATATTAATATACTTTTTACCTCTGTGATTACCTTGTATCTAAGCCTCTGCAGACAGCCTCCTTATCTAAGTGCCTTTGACAGACATGCAGTGTAGTCAATCAGTGAAGACTCCTAAATAACTTCATGGGAGTGAGCACAATGTTATCTATATGGCACACATGAACTAACACTGTCTAACTGTGAAAAACTTTCAAAATGCTCTGAGCTAAGAGGCGGTTTTCAACGGTTTAGAAATCAGTTTGAGCCTAGCTAGGTTTAGCTTTTCAAAAATATCACCAAGGGAACAAAGCAAATTTGATGATAAAAGTAAATTGAAAAGTTGTTTAAAATTGCATGCCTTATCTGAATCATGAAAGTTTAGTTTCGTCTTTACTGTCCCTTTAATGAAACTTTCCAGGAGAGATTTTTAAACATTCTACTGTTATTTACCATATTCTATGGGGGGTAGTTATCAACGTGTCAACTTTCCTGCCTTCGCCGGCCCAATACGCCCGCCTAAGCTCGCCTCACATCGCCGCCACGGACCTGAAAAAAATTTGCCTAAGTTATCAAGTAAAGCTGCTCTTCGGCTGTTTGACAGCTTTCTTGCTAGCCTGTCACTAAGCACTCACACTAAACTACACTGTTCTACCCCCTATACCGGCGCCCCCGGAGCCCCCCGCAACTAAATAAAGTTACTAACCCTTAAACCGCCGCTCCTAGACCCCGCCGCAAGTCTTATAAATGTATTAACCCCTAAACCGCCACTCCCGGACACCGCTGCCACCTACATTATACCTAGTAACCCCTATCCTGCCCCCCCTATACCGTCGCCCTCTATAATAAAGTTATTAACCCCTATCCTGCTGATCCCGCACCTCGCCGCAAATAAATAAATAGTTTAACCCCTAAACCGCCGCTCCCTGAACCCGCCGCAACCTATATTAAATTTATTAACCCCTATCCTGCCCCCCCTACACCGTCGCCACCTATAATAAATTTATTAACCCCTATCCTGCCCCCCACTACACCGCCACCACTGTAATAAAATTATTAACCCCTAAACCTAAATCTAACACTAACCCTAACACCCCCCTAACTTAAATATTAATTAAATAAATCTAAATAATATTTCTATTATGAACTAAATTAATCCTATTTAAAACTAAATACTTACCTATAAAATAAACCCTAATATAGCTACAATATAAATAATAATTATATTGTAGCTATTTTAGGATTTATTTTTATTTTACATGTACCTTTCAATTTATTTTAACTATGTACAATAGCTATTAAATAGTTATTAACTATTTAATAGCTTACCTAGCTAAAATAAAGAGAAATGTACCTGTAAACTAAAAACTAACCTAAGTTACAATTACACCTAATACTACACTATACTTTAATAAATTATTCCTATTTAAAACTAAATACTTACCTGTAAAATAAACCCTAAGATAGCTACAATATAATTAATAATTATATTGTAGCTATCTTAGGATTTATATTTATTTTACAGGTAACTCTGTATTTATTTTAGGTAGTTAGAATAGTTATTAAATAGTTATTAACTATTTAATAACTACCTAGCTAAAAGAAATAAAAAATTACCTGTAAAATAAATCCTAACCTAAGTTACAATTAAACCTAACACTACACTATCATTAAATTAATTAAATAAATTAACTACAAATAACTACAATTAAATACAATTACATAAACTAACTAAAGTACCAAAAATAAAAAAAAAAGCTAAGTTACAAAAAATAAAAAAAATAAGTTACAAACATTTAAAAAAATATTACAACAATTTTAAGCTACTTACACCTAATCTAGGCCCCCTAATAAAATAACAAACCCCCCAAAATAAAAAAAATCATCCAAACCCCCCTTAAAATAACCTAAACTAATCCCCTGAAGATCATCCTACCTTGAGTCGTCTTCACTCAACCGAGCAGCGATGGAACCGAAGAGGACATCCGGAGCGGCAGAAGTGATCATCCAAGGGGCGCAGAAGAAATCTTCCATCCGATGAAGTGATTCTCCAAGCGGCGCTGAAAAAATCTTCCATCCGGGCGAGGTCATCTTCCAAGCTGGGTCTTGAATCTTCATCCCGCCGATGCGGAACATCCTTCTTTCCCGACTGACTACCGACGAATGAAGGCTCCTTTAAGGGACGTCATCCAAGATGGCGTCCCTTCAATTCCAATTGGCTGATAGGATTCTATCAGCCAATCGGAATTAAGGTAGGAAAAATCTGACTGGCTGATTGAATCAGCCAATCAGATTCAAGTTCAATCCGATTGGCTGATCCAGTCAGCCAATCAGATTGAGCTCGCATTCTATTGGCTGTTCCGATCAGAATCCTATCAGCCAATCGGAATTGAAGGGACGCCATCTTGGATGACGTCCCTTAAAGGAGCCTTCATTCGTCGGTAGTCCGTCGGGAAAGAAGGATGTTCCGCGTCAGCGGGATGAAGATTCAAGACCCAGCTTGGAAGATGACCTCGCCCGGATAGAAGACTTTTTCAGCGCCTCTTGGAAGATGACCTCGCCCGGATGGAAGATTTCTTCAGCGCCGCTTGGAGGATCACTTCAGCGGATGGAAGATTTCTTCAGTGCCGCTTGGAGGATCACTTCATCGGATGGAAGATTTCTTCAACGCCCCTTGGATGATCACTTCTGCCGCTCCGGATCTCCTCTTTGGTTCCATCGCTGCTCGGCTGAGTGAAGACAACTCAAGGTAAGATGATCTTCAGGGGATTAGTTTAGGTTATTTTAAGGGGGGTTTGGGTTAGATTAGGGGTATGTGGGTGGTGGGTTTTAATGTTGGGGGGGGGTTGTATTTTTCTTTTACGGGCAAAAGAGCTGAATTCTTTGGGGCATGCCCCCACAAAAGGCCCTTTTAAGGGCTGGTAAGGTAAAAGAGCTTTGAACTTTTTTAATGTAGAATAGGGTAGGGCATTTTTTATTTTGGGGGGTTTGTTATTTTATTAGGGGGCTTAGATTAGGTGTAATTAGCTTAAAATTGTTGTAATATTTTTAAAATGTTTGTAACTTATTTTTTTTATTTTTTGTAACAGCTTTTTTTATTTTTTGTACTTTAGTTAGTTTATTTAATTGAATTTAATTGTAGTTATTTGTAGTTAATTTATTTAATGTATTTAATGATAGTGTAATGTTAGGTTTAATTATAACTTAGGTTAGGATTTATTTTACAGGTAATTTTGTATTTCTTTTAGCTAGATAGTTATTAAATAGTTAATAACTATTTAATAACTATTCTAACTAGCTAAAATAAATACAAAGTTACCTGTAAAATAAATATAAATCCTAAGATAGCTACAATGTAATTATTAATTATATTGTAGCTATCTTAGGGTTTATTTTACAGGTAAGTATTTAGTTTTAAATAGGAATAATTTATTTAAGTATAGTGTAGTGTTAGGTGTAATTGTAACTTTGGTTAGTTTTTATTTTACAGGTACATTTCTCTTTATTTTAGCTAGGTAAGCTATTAAATAGTTAATAACTATTTAATAGCTATTGTACCTAGTTAAAATAAATTGAAAGGTACCTGTAAAATAAAAATAAATCCTAAGATAGCTACAATATAATTATTATTTATATTGTAGCTATATTAGGGTTTATTTTATAGGTAAGTATTTAGTTTTAAATAGGATTAATTTAGTTCATAATAGAAATATTATTTAGATTTATTTAATTAATATTTAAGTTAGGGGGGTGTTAGGGTTAGTGTTAGACTTAGGTTTAGGGGTTAATAATTTTATTACAGTAGCGGCGGTGTAGTGGGGGCAGGATAGGGGTTAATAAATTTATTATAGGTGGTGACGGTGTAGGGGGGGCAGATTAGGGGTTAATAAATTTAATATAGGTTGCGGCAGGGTCAGGGAGCGGCGGTTTAGGGGTTAAACTATTTATTTATTTGCGGCGAGGTGCGGGATCGGCAGGATAGGGGTTAATAACTTTATTATAGAGGGCGGCGGTATAGGGGGGGCAGGATAAGGGGTTACTAGGTATAATGTAGGTGGCGGTGGGCTCCGGGAGCGGCGGTTTAGGGGTTAATATGTATAGAGTAGCTTGCGGTGGGCTCCGTGAGCGGCGGTTTAGGGGTTAATCATTTTATTTAGTTGCAGCGGTGTAGGGGGGACAGATTAGAGGTGTTTAGACTCGGGGTACATGTTAGGGTGTTAGGTGTAGACAGCTCCCATAGGAATCAATGGGATGTCTGGCAGCAGCGAACATGAACTTTCGCTATGGTCAGACTCCCATTGATTCCTATGGGATCCGCCGCCTCCAAGGTGGCGGTTTGAAAACCAGGTACGCTGGGCCGTAAAAGTGCCGAGCGTACCTGCTAGTTTTTTGATAACTAGCAAAAGTAGTCAGATTGTGCCACACTTGTGTGCGGAACATCTGGAGTGACGTAAGAATCGATCTCTGTCGGATCCGAGTCCGGCGGATCGAAGTTTACGTCACAAAATTCTACTTTTGCCGGTCTCTAGCCTTTGATAACTAAGGCGAATCAGCCTCGCCACAAATACGCTGCGAAATTCCAGCGTATTTGAGGTTGATGGCTTGATAACTACCCCCTATGTATTGTCTTGAAAACTTCAATAAAGCTGATTTAATAAAAAAAAAAGAAGAAGGTCACAAAAGATATCGACAGGGGCGTTACAAAGCCCAAAGGGCATTATTAGGTACTCATAGTGTCCTGTTCTGGTATTGAATGCAGTCTTCCATTCATCTTCGGTTCTTGATTGTAATTTGATTCAAGGCCCTAGAGTCTATACAAGGCAGCCCCGGCCGATAAGGAGGAGGGTCAAATAAAGCCTTTGGCTAACTTTTCTTGGATATAATGTTCCATGGCCTTGGTTTTTGCTTTGGAAAGTGGATAAGTCTTTCCCTTAGAAAGTGGGTCACCAGGAAGCAAATCTATCTTGCAGTCATAGGATCGATGAGGTGGGAGTATATCAGCTCCCTTCTTTTCAAACACATCAGCGTAGTCAGCATAAATTGAAGGAAGAGATGGAGAGCTTTGCATAGTGGCTAGAGGAATGTGATAAATATGATCAATCTTAGTTAGACATGAAAGGAAACATGATTTGTACCAAGAAGCTAACTGACCCTCAGTCCAGTCAAATTGAGGATTATGTCTCCAAAGCCAAGGGAGACCAAGGACACCAGGTTGAGCAGGAGAGTGAATTACATCAAATTACATTTGTTCAGAATCTAATACTCCCATAGTCATAGTAAGGAGCAAGGACTCAAACTGAATCAAACCAGATCCAAGAAGGGTGCCATCCAAGATAGTGATCTTGAGGCATTGTGCTTTGTGTAGAAGCAGAAAGCCAGACTGAATCATGAAGTGGTGGTCTAGAAAGTTTTCAGCAGCTCTGAATCAATGAAGGCTTGTACATGAACGGAGCGCTAAAGAAAGCTTAAAGGGGCAGTCTACACCAGAATTTTTATTGTTTAAAAAGATAGATAATCCCTTTATTACCCATTTCCTAGTTTTGCGCAACCAACACAGTTATATAAATACACTTTTTACCTCTGTGATTACCTTGTATCTAAGCCTCTGCAAACTGCCCCCTTATTTCAGTTCATTTGACAGACATCCATTTTAGCCAATCACAGCTGGCTCACATGAACTTTACGTGCTTGAGCACAGTGTTATCTATATGACACACATGAACTAACACCCTCTAGTGGTGAAAAAATATAAAAATACCCAGAGAGAAGATGCGGCCTTCAAGGGCTTAGAAATTAGCATATGAACCTCCTAGGTTTAGCTTTCAACTAAGAATACCAAGAGAACAAAGCAAAATTGGTGATAAAAGTATATTGGAAAATTCTGTAAAATCATATTCTCTTTCTGAATCATGAAAGTTTTTTTTGACTAGACTGTCTCTTTAAGGTAAATAGGTACAAGTATCTTAGTAGAATGAGGAGTATTGGTAGTGGCCATGCTTAAAGGGTTTTCTCTAGACATGTGCGACGCTAAAAAATGTATTTCCTTTTGTTTCATTTTCATTACTTAAAGGGACACTGAACCCAAATTTTTTCTTTCAGGATTAAGATAGAGCATGTAATTTTAATCAACTTTCTAATTTAATCTTATTGTCAATTTTTCTTCGTTCTCTTGCTATCTTTATTTAAAAAAGAAGGCATCTGAGCTAAGGAGCCAGCCAATTGTAGGTTCAGAACTCTGGATACCACTTGTTTATTGGTGGGTGAATTTATCCACCAATCAGCAAGAACAAACCAGGTTGTTCACCAAAAATGAGCCGGCATCTAAACTTTCATTCTTGCTTTTCAAATAAAGATACCAAGAAAATGAAGACAATTTGATAATAGGAGTAAATTAGAAAGTTGCTTAAAATTGCGTGCTCTATCTGAATCACGAAAAAATTTGGGTTCAGTGTCCCTTTAAATAAATAATATTCGTTATTCAGAGCTTGATCAGGTTGATTGGGACCCCCTGCTAGCGGTTGATTGCCACCCCCTGCAGGGGGCAGTATTGCACCAGCATTTCACAAGAACTGCTGGTGCAATGATAAATGCCGACAGCGTATGCTGTCAGCATTTGTCGATATGCGGTGGTCATGATACACTACATCGTATCATGTCCATCCACACTTTAAAGGGACACTGAACCCACATTTTTTATTTTGTGATTCAGATAGAGCATGACATTTTAAGCAACTTTCTAATTTACTCCTATTATCAAATTTTCTTCATTCTCTTGGTATCTTCATTTGAAATGCAAGAATGTAATTTTAGATGCCGTCCCATTTTTGGTGAACAACTTGGGTTGTTCTTGCTGATTGGTGGACAAATTCATCCACCAATAAAAAAGTGCTGTCCAGAGTCCAAAACCAAAAAGAAGCTTAGATGCCTTCTTTTTCAAATAAAGATAGCAAGAGAACGAAGAAAAATTGATAATAGGAGTAAATTAGAAAGTTGCTTAAAATTGCATGCTATATCTGAATTACAAAAGAAAAAATGTGGGTTCAGTGTCCCTTTAATAAATTTAGCCCAAAATCACTATAGATGCCAATCCAGCTTAAAGCAAACGCAGCACAAAACCTACCTGGAAGATTATTGAAACGCTTAAGGACATAAACTCTGAAATATCACAACAAATAAAACAGCTTTGGGAACAGGTATTCAGTTATGTCGACAACATCACACAGACCACTTGTGATGCATCGTCACTAGAGGGAGCTATAGGACAGCTATCTACAGCTCATACGCAATATCTTGCGCACAGTCAAATTTATGTCTCTACTTTAGAGAAGATAAACCCAGAAGAAGCTTTAAAATAAATAAAAGAATTGCAATGCCTTAATTCAGAAAGAGACAATTTAGTACATCAGGCCAGAGTAAAGGCGGAAACAAGAATTGCTCATCTCCAAGATATTGTTTCCCACGCTTCCACGCCTAGCAAGCATACAAGATGCTCGGATTCCAAAAGGTCAAAATCCTCACAATATTCAAAGAGTTCAACACTCAGCCAAAACTTATTCAAGCCTGTGCAAAAGCAGAGGCTACCAAGATACAGGCGGCCTTTGCGCAAGGCAAAGTTGAAATCGAAGCAGCAGCAGCTAAGGAAAGAGCAGAAATAGAATCTCTAGAGAAACAATGTGAGCACGCTACAGCCATGGCAACACTAAAGGTTCTAAAATAAGCTACCAGTGGGAGTGAGAGAGACAGCCCTGACTTAAGTGATCTGGATACCGAGGATCCCCTTAAGCGCCCTAGTGACTATGTACTAAACCAAAATAGTGAACTGCTGATTGCCTCAAATGTTACTGACTCTTCAGCAGCACCCTGTGTCCAAGGTCAGTGCAATGCACTACCCACTAACCACAGTGGTATATGGTAAATTACAGTGTCTGCAGGGGACTACAGGCTAGTAATTTTACACAGCTGCACTGCCCTAAAAGCAGCTAATTTTGTATAATATCTGGCTTATATAAAGACCTGAATAGGTAGTGCAAAAAATATGTATTGCAAAAAAAATATTTAATTTAAAATAAGCAGGGTTTACCATTGAGCTTGACAAAGTCTGTACGCAGCTGAAACGCGTTGTTCTGTTTTTTAAATCACTTAGGCATCCGTAGATATACTGAACGGATGCTGTAGGAGTTCACTGAACCCATCCATAGGAAAAATACTCTCTGGAGCTGCATTTCTTAAAGCTACACAGGCAAGGAGGGAGGACTACAGACCCGGATATACTCCCTGGGGAACAACTACACACAGCAACGGGTGATTTTCCTGTCCTTCTTCTCGCCCACACCTTGCAGCTTTTTAGCTTTGCATCTCTCCAGCTTTCCACCTGTTGTCAATAACGATTGTGGCTATCTCTGCTAAAACTAACTAGCAATTAACAAACTACGACAGTTGTCTCAAAAAGTCTTTTACTTTATAAAACGGCGGACTTAACCTGCAACTTGCTGCTACACTTGTAATTTGCTGCAATATTTTGTGTATATGCAAATAAGTCTATGTTAGACTGTATGAAATGTTTTTTTATGTGATGTTGATGTGATTATCACATGGTTTTATGTCTATGCTGCACATTACAATCTATACCTATGTTGTTTGTGTTTTCTAAACCCTGTTTATGTCTTTAAACCCTGCTTATTTTAAATTAAATATTTTTTGCAATACATATTTTTTGCAATACCTATTCAGGTCTCTATATAAGCCAGATATTATACACATTTAGCTGCTTTTAGGGCAGGGCAGCGCAGCTGTATACAATTACTAGCCTGTAGTCCCCTGCAGAAACTGTAATTTACCATATACCACTGTGCCTTTTAAGGATTTGGGGAATCCTTTTTAATTACAGCTGCTTTGTGTAACTTTCTCCGTGCTGAGGTTTCTGTTGTATTACTACTCACTAACCACCCTGACCTTTCTTCACACACCTTAGTGCACCAGCAAACCCAGACGCAAGCCAACCCGCCAAATTCCTGGCAACCATACAGCTTCAAACCCATGCTTGACAAGGTCTGTAAACTTTAAACTGACTCCAGGGCTAAATACCTATGCAACCCACTACACTATGTCATCTAACCAGAATACCACAAGCAAGATGATCAACACCTTTCAACCTGCAATTTCTTTGCAGAAATGAAGAATGACCCCAGTTTTTCCAATGGTGAGTTCAATGCCCCTGGCCCCCCTCCTCAGACATATGACAGCCCACGCTCAATTGTCAGAAACTGCAAGGGTCAAGTAGCAGCAAAAAAGAGTAATGTCCTTCCCCCTCCTACCTCAGACAAGAGCAAACAGGGTGAAAAGATTGAGAATCCTAACCATAAGAAGCCACATAAGAAGCCACATCTCCTCAAAAAGTGTATCAGCTTTAGAAAGAAACTCCTCCAGGAGTGCATAGAGCTCCAAAATACATATGGGGTGTGTTTCAGATGTTGTGCTTCCACTGAGCATTTCGCCAAGGACTGTAAGCTACCTATCAAGTGCATAGAGTGTGATTGTGAGGATCACGTACAGGGGCTGCATCCATCTCAGTACATTGGCTTTATAAAGAAACCACTCCAGGAGCGCATAGAGCTCCTAAAGACATATGGGGTGTGTTTCAGATGTTGTGCTTCCACTGAGCATTTTGACAAGGACCAATCAAGTACATAGAGTACGATTGTGAGGGTCATGTACAGGTACTGCATCCATATAGGTACATCCCTGCATCTTCAGCAGACTCCCTTCCTGTGACAAAGCACAGTGGGGAGGCTACAGATCAAGTAGCTACCACAGTGTCTTCTTCCTGTACAGAAATCTGTGGGCAAGTCCTGTGCTAAAATATGTTTAGTTAATGTATACCCCAAGGGTCATGCAGAAAAGGTGTATGCCATCCTCGATAATCAGAACAATCGATTGTTCGCAAGATCGAAACTCTTTGATATTTTCAACTTAAAGGGAGATGCCTACCCTTATACCTTGGGAACATGTAGTGGCATTACAGAGGTCTTTGGAAGAAGAGCCAGCGGACTCATAGTAGCTTCTCTTGGGGGCAAAAATAAGCTACTTAAATGGAGATGCCTACCCTTATACCTTGGGAACATGTAATGGCATTACAGAGGTCTTTGGAAGAAGAGCTAGTGGCCTCATAGTAACTTCTCTCGGGGCAAAAAGAAAGCAAACAGAGGCGCCACAATGGTCTAGTACCATCAAACCAAGTGATAAAAAGAGTAGGACAAATGGTTACTCACAAACGTGATGCACCCAAAGGCAATCTGGAGTTATGTTTACCAACACTTGTAGAGGGCAACCAGATCCCATCTAACAAAGAAGATATCCCTACACCAGAGGCTGCTCTTCCCCATTCTCATCTAAGGGCTATTGCTAAAGAGATACCAGCCCTCGACAAGAACACAGATATCCTGCTTCTCCTGGGCAGAGACATTCTAAGAGTACACTTGCCACTCTTAGAGGTCAAGGTGACTATCAGTGGTGTTGTATGTTGTTTCTTCTGGCCAATCACTGAACTAGTCCTCCTTTTGTCAAGGGAAGAAGTCATTTGAGAGTCTCTGATAAAGGTCACAGGAGGAAGGAATACTTCCTCATGCTCCAGAGCCATCACAAGTGGCGGATGCTCAAACCTAACCTTCAAGTAGGGGACCTCATCCTTTTAAAAGAGAATGGGGCTCATCACAAACATAAACTGGACCCCCCCAGCTACATTACTCACCCAAAAGATTGGAACTGCTGCAAACCCACCTGGGAACTTCAAATGCAGCAATATTTTCAGATGCCAGTAGATGCAGGTATAACATATGTCTAATGTATTCTGGCATCATTGGAGGAAGGAATACTTACTCATGCTCCAGAGCCATCACAAGTGGAGGATGTCCAAACCTAACCTTCAAGTAGGGGACCTCATCCTTTTAAAAGAGAATGGAGCTCATCATAATGAATGGCCGATGGGTCTTGTCACTCAGGTCATGCCCAGTGTCGATGGAAAAAAACGTAAGATAGAGGTCAAGGTGACTAGGGGTGGTGTTGTATGTTGTTTCTTCAGGCCAATCACTGAACTAGTCCTCCTTTTGTCAAGGGAAGAATTCATTTGAGAGTCTCTGATAAAGGTCACAGATCTTGGCAGGAAGCATTTCCATGGACCTCCAGCTGTGTCATTCAAGATACTTCATCTTCTTGGAACATTCTAGCCACCTTGGATTACAACATGGATTGGTGGAAGTTTTGGCCTAGTGCAGCTTCCCCAGCATGAAGATGGGTTTTACTTGTTAGGTTATTATTCCTGTCATCTTGGACAATGGCCAACCTTCAAGCCACAAAACCTTTAAAACATTCTACTCAAGTTTATGTTTATAAAGTTTATAGTTGTAATATTGTATGCTTTCTCTTTCTGTCTTCCAGGTCCCAAAATTTGGACTCATATGAGGACATTAATATTTACAATATTAGAGTTTATTTTGAAATCTAAAGATTTCAGACAGGGATTGTCATGTCCCGTGACTCAGGCTTTATTTTTGTATTGCTGCTGGCTCCTGTTATTTAATAGTTATTTTGTCCCTGCTGGGTTGTATTCAGCTAGCTCCTCCCATTCTGTTCATGCAAGTACTGTTAATTTTACTGGTCATGTAACAGCCATTTTGTGAATCCTGCTAGCCAGAACTACTGTATTTTTATCTGCATTTCTGTACATATTTAAAAGGGTTGTCAGCCTGAATAATAAAAAATTCAACTGAGATACTGTTTTGTCTGGCTTTCAGCACTAACTCATGCGCCACAACAAAGTTTGTGGTTTAGCACTAGGAAAGGGAGGACCAATACAAAATACAGTGAAATAATAACAGTGTTTTATTATGATATTAAATGTATTTACATAAGACAGCAGATAGTTTTAGTTTTAGTGGCATTCAATACAATATTACATTAAGCAATGTAAAACAATGTTGCAAATTAAAATACAATAAATATACTTAGCTTCGAGGATGGATCTCACTGTACAATAGCAAGGCCAGTCCACATTACAGCAGCCTGGAATGATCTTATTCTCATAGTCTCAATGATATGTGTCAGCAGCAATTCCCCAAATGAGATGTATACAAGAAGGAGCCCAATGCACTCTCTGGTCTCCCTAACCAAAGTTCTCCTAATTCAATTTGCTGTATTTAGTAGGCATGTTTAAAAGTATACTAAAACTCTTCAAGGCTAATGGGCCTCTCAGAACACATACCATTCTTCTAAGATTTTACTATACCTATATAAGCTTTCCCAAAATATATAGATATCTCACAGACAGTTCACCACTCACTTGCTAGATAAGATGCTGTGTGGAAGCAGACATACAATGAAAGCAGTATAGAGTAAAAATACATATCTAACTTTCCTTAAAGGCATTTCTATTAAAGATATATATATATGTATATATATATATATATATACTAAATATAGGGGGTGTGAGAGAGTAGGTAATATTGCTAATTTGCTTTAAATGGTGCCACCCTTATAGTAAATATAAAATATAAAAGAAAGATAGAAAAAAATACCAGGGTATATAAGATTACCCTAGAACAGCAAGGGAATAAACGGCACACATAGAAGACTTTCAAAAATTTATTTATAATAATTTCCCAAAAATACACTTAAGTATATAGCGATATCTTATCTGTCAATATCAGTTACCACTAAAGACAGCAAAATCTAAAACATTTTAAGTGCACTTAGACCTAATACTTTCCCTATGCTATAAATTACAAAAAGACATCATAAACAATAAGGGGTTAACCAGAAAACTCATGTTTATAACGAATGTTACATAGAATCTAATGTTTATAGGACATTTATAGTAAGTAGGCAAAATACATGTTAAACATATGGCTGCAGTCCAAACAGAGGTGAACTATATTATGTATCAAAAAGCGCTTGTTTTTCCTCTTTATATATACCAGGGAATCTTCTCTTAAGGCAAATAAATATGCCGCAAGTAGTACTGCTGGATAAAGAGTCTCTAGCAAGTGTAATAATTCAGTTGGAAAACACAGCATATACTTAGCTTAAGTCCTCCGGTTTTTGTTGTTTCCACTTGTCTTCTGCTTGCAAGCACCTGTGATGATTACTTGGCGTGTGACATCAGCAATAGTGGGAGTGGTCTCTCGTCACCAGGGACTATGAGTGGCTATAGACAGAAGGATCCATTTGAATCAATTTTGCATTGTAAGTTTTGCCAAGAACTTTGACAAATGACTGTATCGCAAAGTTATGTATATGTTCACCTATCGTATAGGCACATCTTCCATTGCACTCCAATAGCACACTCCTCAAAACCACTTACTCCACTGTCGGAGTCACACCTGAAAGATTCGTAGCTCACTTTAAAGGTACAGCTGCATGTATAGAGCCAAAAATGTCTCTGAAGAAACAAAAGATTCAGGGAATAGGCCTGGACAGGTGCACTAGAAATCCTGGCCCACGGTACATTCGACAGGTACCTGGGTTCTCATAAACACATAGTGCCAACGCACGTTTCTCCCCCACCTCCAGTATGTGTTACAGGGGATCATCAGGGCATGTAGAGTCCTCAGTGGACTTCCTCTTTTATGCAGATACCTAATTGCTTACAGGTGTTTTTTCCCAAGTATCCTTGCAACACCTTAAAGCTGTATCACTTTTAACCCTGTATTTCAAAAAAGCCTCTCAAAACTCAAAATTGTGTTAGAAAGTAATAGGTAAATATGTTTTGGTTCAACCTAATTCCTGGTTACCCCCAATACTTTCAAATACACAACAGAAGAGATAGAAATTACCCTCTTAAACTGGCGCACACTTCAAACAGATGTTTATTATATTTAAAAAAAAATGAAAATTTATAAAAAGTGGACAAATTCAAGCTTATCGTTTAAACCTTTTGGGAATCTAGTTCCCAGTCTGTAGATCCATTTCGCCTCTTTTTGCAGGAGGACCCTATCATTATTTCCACCACGTCCATTTGTGATGCCTTTATCTATTATGATAAATTTCAATGAATCTACATTTTTATTGTGTACATTACAAAAATGCCTGGCAACATTAGTTTCTCTGGAGTGGAGAATATCGTCCCTGTGCTCCTGTACTCGGTCCTTCACCAATCTTTTCGTTTTTCCAACATAGAAAGCCGGACAGGAGCACCGCAGAAGATATATCACCCCCTCCGATTTGCAGTTAAAGAAGAATCTTATATCAAAGATCTTTCCATCCTGGACAGAGAATTGTTTAGTGCTATCCATGTGGGCACAGTATACACAGTGCCCACATGGAAAGCTACCCTTAATACCTCTGTCCTTTCTCAGCCAATCAGAGGCCGAAGGGCCCCTTGAGAATTGGCTCCTCACCAGTTTGTCCTTTAAACTTTGTGCTTTTCTAGCTGTTAGCAAAGGTGTATCCCCCATCACACTGTTCACTTTTTCATCAAGGGATAGGATGTGCCAATTTTTCTTGAAAACTGACCTTAGACTCTCCCATTGATTATTAAAATTAGAGATAAATCTAATTTTATTAGTTTCATTTTTAGAATTATTGCGATATAGTAAGTCATCCCTGGACATATTTCTTGCTTTCCAGAGAGATTTCTTGAGGCACTTGTTAGAATAACCTCTTTTTAGGAATCTCTCTTTCATTAGGGCTGCATGAGTGTCAAACTTGGAGAGAGAAGAGCAATTTCTCCTCAGACGGAGGAATTGGCCATACGGGATCCCTTTTTTAAGGTGGTTCGGATGGCTACTATCTGCATGTAATATATTGTTAGTTGCGGTCTTTTTCCTGTAATTTTCCGTCACTATTCTTACTCCCTCTTTTTTCAAAGTCACATCTAGAAAATTTAGTTCTACTGTATTGGTTTCTGACGTCAGGATGATGTTCTTGTCGTTGTGGTTAAGGACCGCAACGAATTCATTGAATTCTTCTGCCGTCCCATCCCACAGGACAAGAACATCATCCACATATCTAATCCATAGTAGCACTTTGTCCTCAAAGATCCTTGAATAGTACTCAAAGATCTCTGATTCCCAAAGGCCCAGATGTAGACATGCATATGTGGGGGCACAAACTGCCCCCATCGCTGTCCCACACAGTTGGCGAAATATCTGTCCGTCAAATGAAAAAATATTATTTTTCAAGACAAACTCTAACAGGGAGTAGACAAATTCAGTATGTTCAGCATATGTTGGTCCTCTGGTCTCTAAGAACCTCCTTATTGCTGTTAAGCCTATTTTATGTGGTATGGAGGAGTAAAGACCCTCTACATCAAGAGATGCCAGAATGGTCTTTTCATTTACTACTACTCCATCCAACTTTCTCAAAAGATCGGCTGTGTCTTTAACATATGATGTTAAGGTTAGTAAAAAGGGTCGCAGGTATTTATCAACATACTCCCCAATTTTTTCAGTTGCACTCCCTATTCCCGAGACTATAGGCCTTCCCGGGGGGCACTGCATGTTTTTATGCAGCTTTGGCAATACATAAAAGACAGGCATAACTGGATGCTCAGGATATAGGAATTTGAACTCATTTTGGGTAATTACCCCTTTGCTTCTTGCATAATTCAAAAGTTTAAAAAGGGAATTTTGGACATGGACCAGAGGGTTGCCACCAATTTTTTCATATTGCTTTTTGTTATTTAGCTGCCGTTTGACTTCATTCACATAAAAATGCTCATCAAGTAAAACCAAATTACCGCCCTTGTCGGCAGGCTTTATCACCAAACCTTTGGCCATACTTAGTTCTTTTAGTGCTATTCTTTCCCTAGGTTTTAGGTTATCAAAAGTTTGTTGGCTCGATATATCTTCTATATCTTTCTCCATTTGTTTTACAAAGAGATTAACCGCTGGAACCAGGGAAAGTGAAGGCATATATGTTGATTTTGGTTTAAAGGCATACTTTCTATCCACCAAAGATTCTCTCTGTGTGTCATTATCAAAAACAGCTTGGTTTTCAGCAAGAAGTAACTCTAAATCATTAAGGGCCACTTGATCAGTTGCATCTAACATATAGTTGTTATCTGATTTAGATTTCATAATGACAGACAGGACAATCTTTCTTGCAAAAAGATGTAGGTCTTTTATGACCTCAAACTTGTCAATTGGTGTATTGGGGCAGAAGGACATACCTTTTTTAAGGAGTTCAATATGAGCTAGGTTTAGAGGAAAAGAGGAGAGGTTTACTATCTGTAGTTCCTCATCCATTGGGGTTTTTAAAAGCCCCTGCGTAATCCCCTCCCTCTGTACCTCCCCCTGCTCTGTGGAGCCTGGTCCCCTCTCCCTCTCTTTTCTCTGGTAGGATATCTCTTTTCCTTCCCTTGCCCCCCATAAGGGTCTCTTCCTTTTTCCCCTTCTGTTTTTCCTCCTCCTTCTATTTGTGTGTTTGCTAGGGAGTTTTTTGAGGGTCCTGATTCTGAGTCTGACATATCAGTCCCGGAGTCATAGGTCCCTTTCTGAGATTTATATGTGTAAACCCTGCCATTTTTATAATCATCCTGATCTCTCCTTAGTTTCCTACATTTTCTTGATTTAATGTCAATTTTCAACTTTGAGATATTTGAGCTTGTTTCTCCATTCAATTTCTCAAATTTAGGGTCACATTCGAAAGAGTTAACCTTGATCATTGCTATTTCTGCTTCCCCCTTTACTTTCTCTAACCTTTTATTGTTTCTTTTGATCATCATTTCCATTAGATCAAGGGAGGTTGAGGAGAGTTTCTCATTCCATTCTTCTATGAAAGAGTCTCCCTCCTCATCCTCCCTTGTATTGGCACCTGGATCAAGTGACAATCTTAGTCCCCTAGGGATTATTTTCTTTTCAATATAGTTTGCCAGACTAGCATTTTCTGCCTTAATTTTCAAAGTGTATTTGAAAGTATTGGGGGTAACCAGGAATTAGGTTGAACCAAAACATATTTACCTATTACTTTCTAACACAATTTTGAGTTTTGAGAGGCTTTTTTGAAATACAGGGTTAAAAGTGATACAGCTTTAAGGTGTTGCAAGGATACTTGGGAAAAAACACCTGTAAGCAATTAGGTATCTGCATAAAAGAGGAAGTCCACTGAGGACTCTACATGCCCTGATGATCCCCTGTAACACATACTGGAGGTGGGGGAGAAACGTGCGTTGGCACTATGTGTTTATGAGAACCCAGGTACCTGTCGAATGTACCGTGGGCCAGGATTTCTAGTGCACCTGTCCAGGCCTATTCCCTGAATCTTTTGTTTCTTCAGAGACATTTTTGGCTCTATACATGCAGCTGTACCTTTAAAGTGAGCTACGAATCTTTCAGGTGTGACTCCGACAGTGGAGTAAGTGGTTTTGAGGAGTGTGCTATTGGAGTGCAATGGAAGATGTGCCTATACGATAGGTGAACATATACATAACTTTGCGATACAGTCATTTGTCAAAGTTCTTGGCAAAACTTACAATGCAAAATTGATTCAAATGGATCCTTCTGTCTATAGCCACTCATAGTCCCTGGTGACGAGAGACCACTCCCACTATTGCTGATGTCACACGCCAAGTAATCATCACAGGTGCTTGCAAGCAGAAGACAAGTGGAAACAACAAAAACCGGAGGACTTAAGCTAAGTATATGCTGTGTTTTCCAACTGAATTATTACACTTGCTAGAGACTCTTTATCCAGCAGTACTACTTGCGGCATATTTATTTGCCTTAAGAGAAGATTCCCTGGTATATATAAAGAGGAAAAACAAGCGCTTTTTGATACATAATATAGTTCACCTCTGTTTGGACTGCAGCCATATGTTTAACATGTATTTTGCCTACTTACTATAAATGTCCTATAAACATTAGATTCTATGTAACATTCGTTATAAACATGAGTTTTCTGGTTAACCCCTTATTGTTTATGATGTCTTTTTGTAATTTATAGCATAGGGAAAGTATTAGGTCTAAGTGCACTTAAAATGTTTTAGATTTTGCTGTCTTTAGTGGTAACTGATATTGACAGATAAGATATCGCTATATACTTAAGTGTATTTTTGGGAAATTATTATAAATAAATTTTTGAAAGTCTTCTATGTGTGCCGTTTATTCCCTTGCTGTTCTAGGGTAATCTTATATACCCTGGTATTTTTTTCTATCTTTCTTTTATATTTTATATATATATATATATATATATATATATATATATATATATATATATATACAGTATATATGTGCTAAACATATGCTAAATAAACGTAAATACTGAAATCTACATAACTATTCAGTGTATATATGTTCTCTACTAAGCAATATTGATTAATTATTTGTCTTTGGAATCATGAACATTTTGCTATCCATTACAGATACCCTTCTACGTGTCAGTTTGCTGAGTTGACGCTGCCTGTTGAACCTTCATTGTAGGAGTACTGGTCAATACAGACTTAGCAGAAAGTCTCAGGAACGCACATCTCACAGCTCTGTTAGAGAGGCAGAATACTAGCAAGAGACCCACTCCAAGTATTACAAGCCCTTGATACCTTTGATACATTGGTAGGTACATGAATACTACTGTATTAAGAATTTTACAGGGGGGAAAAGACTTTATGAAGATTTAGTTAAGGTTTGCTTTACCCCTGGAGCAAGAAGCTGGTGTTTCCCAGTCTCTAGGTTGTGACTTTAGTTAGCTGCCAGTGTTCCTGTGTTAAAGAGGATTTTGCATCTAGTGTGTTAATCTCATCTCCCTTTCTCTGAGAGTAGTGATTGTTCAGTTTGAAGAAAGAAGACCAGGGGGCCTATTTATCAAGTATGGAGCTTGATGCCCCGTGTTTCCGGCGAGCCGTCAGAAACACAAGTTGTGGAACAGCGGTCTAAAGACCGCTGCTCCATAACCTGTCCGCCTGCTCTTAGGAGGCGGACATCGATCGCCAGAAATCAACCCAAGCGAATACGATCGGGTTGATTGACACCCCCTGCTAGCGGCCGATTGGCCGCGAATCTGCAGGGGGCAGCATGCTGAATGCGGAGAGTGTAATGCTGTCCGCATTCAGCGATGTCTGTTGGACATGATCCGCTGATCGGATCATGTCGGACCGACATTTGATAAATAGGCCCCCAGGCCTTATCCAGATCATTCAGCAGGAGGATTCAGGTAGTGGAAAAATTGCATTTAATTCCTCACACTAAACAGATCTATATGTAAGATCTATATGTAAGTTGCTATCTGCAACTAAGGGGCCCAATGTGTACCACCAAAAGGGACTGTACATATTATTGCAGATCAATTGGGAAGAGGGTATCCTGCAAAGTGTGGGACTTTTTGCCAATGTGTTATATGCTATTGTTATGGTATAATTATTTTGCACTTTATTGAGGATATTTGTAAGCAGCAGCATTTATACAGATAGACAGGCATACTGTTATTATTGTTTTTATTGCATTGTGTTCTTTGTGCATTTAAATACATTCCATTTTACCTTATTATCTGCTTGTCTTATTAATGTGTATTTGTGGGGTATTCATTGTCTCAGTGCTGTGGGCTCCCTGAGAATTATATCACGGATTGGAGGCATTGTATGCTATGCTATTCAAGATGTCCCAGACTCCCTGTTCCATCTGAGATTTAGATCATTTCAGTGAAGCCACAGCATCAAAGGTGACTGCCCAGTCTGCCCCATTTCCACCGAAGATGGGTAGGAAGGGGTTATACAAGTTAAATTGTAGTGAAAACATTTAAGTTTAATTTGGAATTGATGCAAATGGAGCCTTTACATCAGCCCCAGGGGTTATCCAGTTATCTTCTTTCTCCCATGTGAAATTGTGTATCCCAGAGGGCTTCATTACTTTCTATGGAAGGCATCTCTCATCTCAATGGGATTTCCAGGCTCCTCCCATTTCTTAGAACATTCAGTAAGTTCTGCCTCTGTGAAGTATGCTCTTTAATTAGAATTTTTAAAATCAAAATCCTAAATACACTTCTGTACACAAAATAGAATACAAAATATAAATTACAAAGTTTAAATGTAATAAAATGTAATCGGAAGTGTAAAGGGATATAAAATAGAAAACACAAAGTGTAAATGCAGCAGAACTGTCATGTCATGCAGTGCTATATTGCACTGGGCTTGTCTCTACTTCACATACAGAAATGCAGGGATCTACTCTTGGAGAAGTAAAGCAAAATCTGCCTTTTCAAAATTTCACTAGGGATCTCGAAGTGCTGGGGGATCATTTTAGTGTGTCTCACCTGAGCGGAGAGGTTCTGAATATCAGGGCCATAGAGAAAAGGTGCTGAGCTCAGATTACTTAACTTGATTTCAAAACTCTTTTAAGTGAACTGCTACTTTAAAGGGACATGAAACCCAAACATTTTCTTTCATGATTCAGAAAGAGCATGCAATTTTAAACAACTTTCCAATTTACTTCTATTATTTAATTTGCTTCCATCTCTTGTTATCCTTTGCTGAAAGGTTTACATAGGAAAGCTCAGTAGCAGCAACTAACCTAGGTTCTAGCTGCTGATTGGTAGTTGCATATATATAACGATTGTCATTGGCTCACCCATGTGTTCAGTTATAAACCAGTAGTGCACTGCAGCTCCTTCAGCAAATGATACCAAAAGAATGAAGCAAATTTGATAATAGAAGTAAACTGGAAAGTTGTTTAAAATCGTATGTTCTTTCTAAATCATGAAAAAAAAATTTGGGTTTCATATCCCTTTAAGGAAGTGGAATCACTGTAAGACACTAGTTTTCAAACCTGTCCTTAGGCCTCCCTAACAGGCCATATTTTAGGATATATTAAATAGAGTACAGTTGAAATAATCAGCTGATTAATAAACATGCGGCTAGATTACGAGTTTTGCGGTATGAGTGAAGAAGCAGCGTTAAGGCTCTTTTTCACTACCGCTGGTATCATGAGTCTTGCAGGTTTAGGGGCACCGCAACGTAATTACCGCAGCTTTCAAAAAGTCCTTTTTCAATGGGACTTCCATAGCGCTGGTATTACACCCTATACCACCAAGATCCATACCATAAACTCAAGTCAGTAGTTATGAGTTTTACACTACAAAGCTGTAGCATAAAACTCATAACTAAAGTGCTAAAAAGTACACTAACATACATAAAATACCTATTAACTCCTAAACCGAGGCCCTCCTGCATCACAAACACTAAAATAAAATGATTAACCCCCAATCTGCCGCTCCAGACATCGCCGCCACTATAATAAACATATTAACCCCTAAACCGCCGTACTCCCGCATCGCAAACACTAGTTAAATATTATTAACCCCTAATCTGCCGCCCCAACATCGCCGCCACCTACATTTATTAACTCCTAATCTTCCGCACCCAATTTCACCGCCACTATACTAAATTTATTAACCCCTAAACCTAACCCTAAATCTAACCCTAACCCTAACACCCACTAACTTTAATGTAATTAAAATAAATCTAAATAAAACCTACTATTAATAACTAAATAATTCCTATTTAAAACTAAATACTTACCTGTAAAATAAACCCTAAGCTAGCTACAATATAACTAATAGTTACATTGTATCTAGCTTAGGATTTATTTTTATTTCACAGGCAAGTTTGTATTTATTTTAACTAGGTAGAATAGTTACTAAATAGGTATTAACTATTTACTAACTACCTAGTTAAAATAAATCCAAATTTACCTGTAAAATAAAACCTAACCTGTCTTACACTAACACCTAACCTTACACTACAATTTAAATAAAATTACAAAAAAAGAAACACTAAATTACACAAAATAAAAAAAGAAATGATCAGATATTTAAACTAATTACACCTAATCTAATAGCTCTATCAAAATATATAAAAGCTCCCCCAAAATAAAAAAAACCCTAGCCTAAACTAAACTACCAATAGCCCTTAAAAGGGCCTTTTGCGGGGCATTGCTCCAAAGAAATCAGCTCTTTTACCTGTAAAAAAAATACAAACAACCCCCAACAGTAAAACCCACCACCCACACAAGCATTTAGCTCTTTTTCCGCTCAAAAGCCCTAATCTAAAAATAAAACCCACCCAATAAACGCTTAAAAAAACTAACACTAACCCCCGAAGATCCACTTACAGCCAATAGGATTGAAGCTCAATCCTATTGGCTGATTGCATCAGCCAATAGGATTTTTTCACCTTTAATTCCGATTGGCTGAACCAATCGGAATTCAAGGGACGTCATCTTGGATGACGTCACTTAAAGGAACCTTCATTCTGGAAGAGTCGTCGTAAGAATGTTTTGAAGATGGACCCGCTCCACGCTGGATGGATGAAGATAGAAGATGCCGTCTGGATGAAGACTTCTGTCCGGTTGGATGAGGACTTCTGCCGGCTTTGTTGAGGATGGATGTCGGGTCTTCAAAAACTGTAAGTGAATCTTCGGGGGTTAGTGTAAGGTTTTTTTAAGGGTTTATTGGGTGGGTTTTATTTTTAGATTAGGGCTTTTTGGGCGGAAAAAGAGCTTAATGCCCTTATAAGGGCAATGCCCATCTAAATGCCCTTTTCAGGGCAATGGGGAGCTTAGGTTTTTTAGTTAGGATTTTATTTAAATATCTGATAATTTCTTTTTTTATTTTGTGTAATTTAGTGGGGGTTTTTTAATTTAGTTAATTGTATTTAATTTATGTAATTTATTTAATTGTAGTGTAAGGTTAGGTGTTAGTGTAAGACAGGTAAGGTTTTATTTTACAGGTAAATTTGTATTTATTTTAGCTAGGTAGTTAGTAAATAGTTAATAACTATTTAGTAACTATTCTACCTAGTTAAAATAAATACAAACTTGCCTGCCTGTGAAATAAAAATAAAACCTAAGTTAGATACAATGTAACTATTAGTTATATTGTAGCTATTTTAGGGTTTATTTTACAGGTAAGTATTTAATTTTAAATAGGAATTATTTAGTTATTAATAGTAGGTTTTTTTTAGATTTATTTTAATTACATTAAAGTTAGTGGGTGTTAGGGTTAGGGTTAGACTAAGGGTTAGGTTTAGGGGTTAATAAATTTAGTATAGTGGCGGCAACATTCGGGGCAGCAGATTAGGGGTTAATAAGTGTAGGTAGGTTGCAGTGACATTGGGGGCAGGAGATTAGGGGTTAATAAATCTAATGTAGGTGCGAGCGATGTTGGGGGCAGCAGATTAGGGGTTAATAAGTATAATGTAGATGTCGGCAATGTCGGGGGTGGCAGATTAGGAGTTAATAAGTATAATGTAGGTGTCGGTGATGTCGGGGGTGGTAGATTAGTGGTTAATAAGTGTAAGATTAGGGGGGTTTAGACTCGGGGTTCATGTTAGGGTGTTAGGTGTAAACATAAATTTTGTTTCCCCATAGGAATCAATGGGGCTGCATTACGGAGCTTTTGGCTGCTTTTTTTCAGCCGGCTATCCCTATAGATGTCTATGGGGAAATCGTGCACAAGCACATAAAACCAGCTCACCGCAGCTTTCAGCAGCGCTGGTATTGGAGTGCGGTATGGAGCTCAATTTTGCTCTACGCTCACTTCTTGCCTGCTAAACGCCGTTTTTTTTTAAACCTGTAATATCAGCGCTGTAGGTAAGTGAGTGGTGCAAATAACTTGCAAGTTAGTACCACACCCCTCATAACGCAAAACCCGTAATCTAGCCGATGGTTATTTTACCTGCTCAAACCCACAGTGATCCTGAAAATCTGACATGTTAGGGAGGCCTGAGGACTTGTTTAAAAACCATTGACATAAGCAATGGAACCTAGCTGTGGGCCTTGAAATTTTTAGTGGAAAGAAATATTGGTGTCAATCACAATCTTTTGGAAAACTTTATCAAATAAGTTATCTATAAAAAATCCCTATAGACTTTAATCATTGATTTAGAAAGGACATATTTTAAATAACGGTCCTTAATGTGTTAAACAGATTTATACCCAGCTATAATAGTATAAGTATAATAAAAACCTTTGGAAGTGCAAGGTAAGGGCTTAACACATACGTGTTTACCTAAGTGCTAGATTTCATAAAGTACAGAGCGCAATCGATAAGGGGCAATTTGCGGCTCTTGGAAATAGCGCGTGTATTAAGAGTTGAAAGTTAACGCGTTGGGTTGAGTGCAATCGACTTTAACGTGCGTCACGTTAGCGCTACTTCACTGCTCTGGTCAACTGTTACACGAGTCAAAAAAGTTGAACAGAAAACTTTAAAAATACATTTCAATGTACAGTTACACTCATAATAGCACTTTAAAAACATTGCATTCAAATGTTATAAGGGCTCAAAGATAAGAGGTCTCAGTTGTTAAAAAAAATAAAAAGGCTGCAAAGGGCTCTAGCATAGAGACACATACATATACATGTCATGACATGTAAAAAAAATGCGTTTTTCCGCAAATTGTTTTTCGATTTAGATTTTAACGCATAGGGTTAGGGTTGCCACCTCGGCCATGTTTTTCTGGACACCTATGAGTTACACATGTTGCAGGGTGTTCAGGGAGGAACATGAACAGTGCTGTCCAGAAGCACAATGCATGTTCCCCTCTGCACACCCTGCAGCATGTGTAACTCATATGTGTCCAGGAAAACATGGCCGAGGTGGCAACCCTAGGTAGGGTTAGCACACATGAAAACTTAGTATTATCAAAGGGACAGTCTACATCGTAATCATTTTAAAGTCTTACCTTAGATTAAGCTGCAAATAGCCTCCTGCACCCCTTTCTATATCATGCAGCAGGAGGGCAAAAACAGTTAGTTTGAAATTAATATTGTTTCTGGCCAGTTTAAAATGGCTGCCAAGCTCCACCCACTGATGACATCACAGTCTGGGCAGCGGGCTGCATATTGCTTCCAATCACATAAAGCTCACTAGTTGGATTCAACAGACTGTTAATGCTTTTCAGCAGAGTTCATGTATGCAGCTCAGATCAAGATGTCATCGGTGGGTGGAGCTTGGCAGCCATTTCAAACTGGCCAGAAACAATATTCATTTTAAAATAACTTTTTAACTATTCCTGTTGCATAATAAAGAAAGGGGTACAGGGCACTATTTACAGCTTAATCTAAGGTAAGACTTTAAGATGACTAAGGTGTAGATTGTCCCTTTAAGGCACATTATTGAAATATTACAGATAAAATATTAAAAAAAATAATAACAATTATTTAAAAATTATTAAATACTGTTAAATATTTTAAATAATCCATATAATAAATCTATATATTTTACAGTATGTTTATTTTTTTTAATAATTCCAGAAAAGCACAATCCACTCCACAATTAGGCTTTTGCTGACTTAACCTTGTAACTCAATCCTGATTCTTAAAGCAGCAATTGCAACTCCCATTGCCTCCTTTCTGTTGATATAATACTCTGGATGGATGTAACATAGGGCTAGATTACAAGTGACACACTCTTAGTAGCACAGGACGTGATAAGCAATATTGTGACCTTGCTTACTAGCGTGGATATTACAAGTTGAAAGTAAACAGTTGTGCTCAAGGGCAAACAAAATTTGCGTTCTCAGATTAGCGCACCCGAAGTCCTAGCATAAAGTGTAAGGGTTAAAAAAAAGTTGCACCAAACACAACATAAATACATTAAAATAAAGTATTACACTCATATATACACTTTCCGATAAAAAATATTTTATATAAATATTAATAAATATGTGATATGTGTGTGTGTGTGTACAAAAAATAATCATATATATATATATATATATATATAAATATTTATAAATAAAAAGAACATATTCTTGTATGTGAAGAACATTGGAATGTTAAATATTACTACTTTGAGTTTTAGCGCTGTTGGTCTAACACGGTGTGGGGTCAACTTGCAAGGGATAAGTGTTATTATTTTTTTAATAGTATGGTCCATTGAAGTTTATGGAGTCTTGATATCCAAAGTCCTGAAATTAGCACTAGTCGTGTTTAGCTCTTGTAATATGCACACAAAGTTTATAATGAGCGCAGTTAGTGCACATGGGAAAGAAAAAGTTAGAGTGCCTCTTGTAATCTGGCCCATAGCCTTAGATCTTTCAGAAAGAACTACTAAGCTCAAACTACCCTTTAGCACCTGCTTTGCTCTCTGCTGTTTACTAGAGTAGTGCTGCCTCCTGTAATGGACACCATGCTGTATTGAAGATCCCTAAGAAATGGGTAGACCTTCTGAAAAAAAAAAATATAATACCTAGAATAAGAGTAGCTGACACATTTATATATAATCGGACAGAAATCAATGAGATCTTTTATCAAATATATTGAAAGTTTTACAGTGCTTGTGAGATAGATAGCTCCAAGAAGAAATTATTCTGGGAAACGATTGTAACCCCTAGTTTATCAGTAAAAGAAATTGAAAAAATGAATCTACCAATCACAGAAGAGGAAGTAGAGAGAACAATAAATAAGATTAACTTAAATAAAGCCCCTGGACCGAATCATCTTCCAGCCGAATTCTATAAAATATTAAATACAGAAATTGTTCCATATCTGACCAGATTATTTCATTATTACTATACGGAGAATGGTGCAATGTCAAGGAGTTTCACTAAAGCATTCACAATTATGATTTTTAAAAAAGGAAGGGACCCCGAGAGGACAGATGCATACAGACCAATTTCTCTACTTAACGTAGATTATAAGATTTTAGCTACAATAGTCGCAGAAAGATTAAAAAATATTATAGGTAATATTATCCACCCCAACCAGGTGGGTTTCATGAACGGCCGAAGTTCTGTGGTAAACATTCGGAAAGCATGCATTATTATTTAATATTTTAAAGAAATGTCTAATCAATCTGAGAAATTGCACAAATTAAATTATGATGCAGCTTTAATAGCTATAGATGCTGAAAAAGCTTTTGATGCTATGCAATGGGACCATCTTTTTACATCTTTGTCCAAATTTGGCTTCTCGGGACCCTTTACGAATTTTATCAAAGCAATATATAATAACCCGATATCCTCAATCTCTGTGAATGGCATGGAATCTACAGAAATAACATTGGAAAGAGGTACTAGGCAAGGTTGTCCTCTATCGCCCTTTCTATTTAACTTATCCATTGAGCCCTTAGTGATTAAAATTCGCCAGGTCTTGCAAGGGGTCTTATGTAAGAATACAGAAAAAAATTTTTTATTATATGCGGATGATATAATGATTTTTTTAAGAAATAGCAAGCAAAATATCCCAAAATTAATGGAAATAATAGAAACATATAGCTCATTTTCGGGATATAAAGTTAATTTTAATAAAACAGAGTTGTTATGGTTAAATAAATATAAGGATTCGAGCATAAGCCCGTTTAAAGTTGTAGATCAAATTACGTATTTAGGCATTAATCTAAGCAAGAATCCAAAGCTATGGTATGAATTGAATTTCAAGCCAATCCTGCAAAGAATATATGATTAGCTCAATGCTTGGAAACATTTACCATTAGCGTTATCAGGAAAGATCGGATTAATTAAAATAATTATCTTCCAAAAGATACTCTATAAATTGCAGAATTTACTTCTCTTATTAAAGAAAGTAGATATTAAATCATTCAATAAAAATATAACGGAATTTCTTTGGGGAAAGAAAAGGAGGAAAATCTTATTTAAAATATTATCATATTTAAAAGAACATAGGGGTTTTGCATTACCGGATATTGGAAAATATAACTTAGCATGCCTGGTCAAAATAGCGGCTGAATGGCTGATAGATAAGGAATATTATACAGCTAAACCTTTAGAAGAAGAGATAGTGAAACCTTATTTATTAAAAGCGTTACTGCATACACAAATTAAAGATATTCCAAAGGAGATTAAAAGTATCAGTTCAATTATGGGTATTATAAAAGCATGGCAACAATATTGTAAGAAACTTAAAGTTAACTACACAGTCTCTAACTTTTAAACAATAGTTGGCTATCCCCCATTTCCCGAGGCATTAAAATCTGCAGTATTCCATAGGTGGAAAAGAAAGCGTCTGATATATGTTAGTCAAATGATTAATTTTACTACAGATATATCCCAGATCGAAACATTTGAAGATCTAAGATGTGAATTTGACCTGCCCAGTAAAGATTTCTTTGCTTATCTACAATTAAGAAATCTTTTTAATAAACTACTACAAACTCAGAATAAAGACTGGGGTTGGTCTTCACTTACTCATAATTTGGAATTATGCAAGATGGAAGATTTCTCCATAAAAAATGGTATAAGGAGTCAATACGGCATGAGGGTAATTTAAACCTACAACTGATTGTTAAAAAATGGCATCTGAAGGGAGTAACGGAGTGTAATGAAGAATATATCCAGAACAGCATTAGCAGAATAAATAAGATTTTTATTTCCACTATCTACAGAGAAGCACATATTAATGTATTAAATCAAACATATTTCATGCCCTCGGCAATAGCAATATGGAATAGTAAAACTCAAGATAAATGTGTTAAATGTGGTAGCAGAGGGGCCGACATTGTGCATTATTTTTGGGGCTGTACATTAGTTAGACAATATTGGAATAAAATAAGTTTCTGGTTATCTAGGATATTAAAAGTAGAGATAAAAATCTATCGAGACCTAGCATTTTTTTTATTTCCTCTTGAAAATAAGGTTATAAATAAGGAATTTATCAAATTGGTTATTGGTGTGGCCAGGTTTTTACTCCTGAAAACTTGGATTCAGCTATAGCTGAAGTAAATAACCAGATTTTTAAACAAATGACTGTAGAACAATGTATGATAGAACAAGATAAAACGAATGAAGTCGATAGATTCTTTAAAAAATGGGAAATATTTATATATTCGCAGTCAGTAAATCTGCAAAAGAAAATTATTTATCCACTTAGATCCACAGATTATGTTATGAATGCTATATTAAGAAATGAACTACCACAGGTATATTAGGCTGAGAAGAAGAGAAGGCTGAAGTTTATTTTTATGTTTTGTTTTTTTCCCTTTATTTCCTTTTTTGTTCGGCTTTGTAGAAAATAGTATCCACCTGGGGGAAAATTGACTGTTTTATTATTTGTAGAGGAAGGGCTGGTTTAAAAAGTGGATTATGGTTTGTTAATGATTATGGGTTTTGACTTTGTGTTAAACCGGATGGTTTATAACGCAGAAGAAAATGTACCTGCCTTTCAGTTGTACTTATTATATTGATAGTTTAAGATATATATATATAACCCCCAAGTATGAAAACATTGTTTCATCATCCCTCTCTCCTTTTTTTTATTTTTCCTGTACCCCATATGGATCTTCAATAAAAACATTTAAAAGAAAAAAAAAGAAATGGGTAGACCTTACAGTTGTCACTAGCTAGTTAATAGGCACCACTATGTTGTGCCATGAGGACCTTGGAATGCTCCAGCCCAAGACTGAACTACAACTTTACAATTTAAATTGAGAAAAAAATCCAGGCAGCAGTTGCAGTGTTTGCTCTTAGAGTAAATCCTTTTAATATATCCTCTTCAAGTCATCTAGCAAAAAAACTGTACTCTCACCATTTGGTTTCCAATGACATGTTATACCAGCTACAGAGTATTAACTCTATGGGGAATTGCTCCTTTTGGTGTATTTTTGTATTAGAAAAAAATGTGTTTATTACGTGAAACCCTAACCTATTGTTCTCAAGAACATGCCCATTAAAATGGAATTGAGGTGTTAATATTTTCAGTTTACTCTCAGCTATCTAGGGTCTAAGCTAGGGTCCTTTTCTGTATGGAGAAAGGATTGGCGAGCATCCGGGGCAGATTGAGACCAACCAGGCAAAAAATAGGTAAGGGTCCCCCACTTCCTCCCTCTTTAACCCAATGCACTTCTAATGCCTCTCCCTCAACCCACCACCATTAGGGCCCCCAACCACCATGGACAGGGCCACCAACATCAAGAGCAAGGGACCTCATACTCTAGGACCACCACAGCCATAGACCCTCCCACCAGGGCCCCTCACCCTCCAGGGCCAGAACTCACACTACAGAGCCCCAGAGCAACCACTAGTGCAGCTGTCAGCACTGCAGCTGCTCTAGGTAATTTTTGAACCGGGGGGGCCGCCTGCTACAATCCCCTTGCAGTCGCAACCGCTAGAGTAGCTCATCTGTTGCCACTGCGGTGCCTCATTTAACCAACTGTGACATTGATCATAAGCAGCACACCTGGAACCCCCCTGGTACCCCTTTACATGCCAGGCTCTCAGTCCGGGTCCTATTGCCTGATTGTTCAGTCAGCCGCTTCTAGTACCGCAACAATATGTAAGCACCATATGTTGAATGATGCTTCAGTGTTAAAAACACATGTACCATTTCTTAGAAAGCAGTTCAATTCACTCTAAGTTAAAAAAAAAAAAAAAAAAAAAAAGGACATTCGGAGGAGGCGGAGCCTGGCCGTGCCGGAACATGGCCGCACTGAGATAGAGCTCCGGTCTGGATAACTCATTTCCCTCATATCGTCACCGGCCACCGATATTGCAGACGGCCACAACCCACATCTAAAGACACCCTGCGTTTGTGGAAACCCGAGGGGAGTTATGCCGTGAACGCAGGTCTGTAAGCAGCACTTGTAAAGATACGCTCATGCACTCACAGGGACCGGCGCCATCTTGCCTAACAATACCATCAGCCCTCCCGGTCTCTGTGTGGGTGTATGGGGCGGCAGAGGTGGAAACATACTTAGCTCAGGGCGCACTGTCAAATTGCCCTGTAGGCTACAAATAGACAATCTGGCCGATACTGCCGCACATATCCCAAACGGGTACACATCTTTGAACATGCTGCGATCTGAGCGATACCCCCACGTGGCGTAAGCCCGTTACCCTAGATATGCGGCTGGACAAAATATAGAGGAACTTGCTGACACCACAACAGGGGCACAACAGTAGCGCAAATAAGACACAAGTGACCGAAAAACCAGGCATGCTACCCACGGTCCCCACATGTAAAGCTTAAATACAAGGAAAGAAAATAAACAGTCTCATATCCTCATTTCTCTGGTATACTGGACTGCTGGGCGGCTGGTGTTTATAAGAACTGGTGAAGGGGAACAGTGTACTCCTAAGAGTGATAAAGGAAGTTTTATTTTTCGATCGCAATGGCAACAAGAAAGGGCCCAAAAATGGATAAAGCTAATAAACAAGCAACGCTGCCTGTGTCTGTGAGCAACTTTTTCTGCACCAATGACACGACTAATATGGAGCAAAGAGACACAGGGAGCAACACACAGTCTCATACAGATAACATTCAACAACAAGTGGTTCCAGTGGAGCTAATGAATCAACTAAAATCTGATATTGCCAATCTCCCTTCAAAAACAGACTTTGATTCCTTAAAGAACTTAATTAAATCGGAGCTTACAACTATAAGAAAAGAGGTTTCTGAGATTGGGCTTAGACTGGAAGATATAGAGGGGACACAGGAGACACTGAATACCCTGACTGATTCAATTATAACACAAGCTAACATACATGAAGCTAAACTGTCCGCACTACAGGACAGACTAGATGATATGGACAATAGAAACCGCAGAAATAATGTAAGGATCCGCGGTATACCAGAGAAAATCACTAACACCGAGTTGGAAACTTATGTCCAAGATCTGTTTCGCCATCTGAAGAAAGACCAGCAAGCCCCAAATGTGGAATTAGATAGGGTCCATAGGGCCCTTAGACCTCCCCCACCAGACAAGGCCCCTCCGAGGGACGTGATACTGAGGTTCCTACGATACAAAGATAAAGAGGAGGTGTGGACTGCTGCCCGCCAACTAAGAGACATATTATACATGGATCACAACTTACAAATCTATTTGGACCTGAGCCCCAACACGCTGCAGAGGAGAAGGGACATTGCTTTTATAACTAGAGCGCTCAGGGACAAAAAGATTAAATATCGTTGGGGGTACCCCTTTAGCTTGGTTGTTTCATTCGACGGCAAGTCCTTTACCTATAAAGAACCACACGACCTAGAGACTCTTTCTAAGGGACTAAACATAACCTTCAACACTCCCCCGGACTTTGAACCCCAGGGGAGCATTGATCTTGAGGAGCAATCGGATCAGAGCTCACTTCAGGGAAGAAACCGATGGCAGCTGGTGAGCTATGGCAAACGAAAAAAGGACAGAAATGACCCTTTTAACAAAAATGCCATGATTTCTACCGTCCAAGAGACATGAAGCGGAACATTGATGGGTGAGATTGTGTTCAATTTTCAAAAAACAAAACAAAAAAAACAAAAAAACAAAAAAAAAAAATTATTTTCTTTTAAAAAATGATTATGCAATTTACTTCTGTGGGGATGGGAAGAGTTAAACATTATGCCTAAACATGCTGGTTTTGTGACATGTTGTGTGGCCTGTTGGGTGGTTGGGAAGTACATTCACATGAGAGGGAGATGTTGTTGTTTAGCATTCCTCCTTCTTTACCTTTTTCCTTGCACTGAATTATTATTTTGTTCTAACAGTTCACTGTTTAATGGTTGTTTTTACAAAATTTTTATATGTTTTTGTTAGTTTTGTAGATTTTCATAGACTGACGTACAAATATCACAAATTCCAGACTAGTTGGGGGCGCATGACAACTTGGGGGGATTACTATACACGCATTTATCAAAAAGGAACTTTAGGTGATTATGGGTGCTCCCAACACAATATAATATATGGAATCAATAAATAAGCAAAAGGGAATCACCTTCATTTCCATTAACGCTAAGGGCCTCAATAGTCCATCTAAGAGACATGTAGCTATGAGAGATTTCAAAGAAAGGAAGGGCGACGTGGTCTTTATACAAGAAACGCACTTCTTAAAGAATAGAGAACCCCAGGCGTTTAAATACAAATTCGGAGATTCTTATTCCGCTTCCAACAACACCAAAAAGGGTGGGGTCGGCATACTGTTTAGGAAGGGTATAGCATTTCAAGCCCACAAGTGCATCAAGGATACTTCAGGGAGATACCTAATTCTAGTGGGCAAGCTGTTTCATAAACAAGTAACATTGGTCAGCGCTTACGCTCCAAACACATCACAAGACACATTTTTTAAATCCTTATCTAACGCCATACTAGATGCAGCGAGGGGCACCTTGATAGTATGTGGAGACCTCAATTGTACATTAGACCCCACACTAGACAACTCCACAGGGACATCCTCTACCGCACACGCAATCATTAATAAGCTAAAAAAGTACATTAGAGATCTAGCCCTACATGACACATGGAGAATACTTAACAGAACAGTGAAAGATTACACATTCTATTCTCACCCCCATGTTAGATATTCCAGAATAGATTACATCCTCACGGATGTTACTAGTCTGGCAATGGTTGAGAACTGTAGGATACTCTCCACATCATGGACTGACCACTCCATGGTCCGCTGCAAAATGCATTGGGATACCAGGGAGGGTACTAGCTACCTATGGAAGTTGGACGACAGACTCTTTGACGACCCTACATACACAGTAAAAATAGAAAAAGCTCTGGAGGAATTCTTCCAGTTTAATTCCAATTCAGATATTGACATTAAATACCGTTGGGGAGCCCACAAAGCGGTTCTTAGGGGGGAACTTATGAGTATAAAAGCACACCAAATTAAACAGCAAAGAACATATTTTGAGTCGGTTTTGAATAAGATTGAGGAACTGGAGAAAGCTCATAAACAAGACCCAAATGATACACAAACACTAGATAGCCTGCTGGATTATAGAGGAAAGCTTAATATGATTATCGACAAAGAGTGTAAGGTATCCGCTCTTAAATTAAAACAAATGTCTTATGAGGGTAACAACAAATGTAGCAGGCTTTTCGCAAGGAAGCTGAAACGCAAAACTAATAAATCCTTTATAATGAAAATAAAAGACCATAGGGGGGGGGAGAACACCTCATCTGCACATATTGCTGAAGCTTTCCGCGCTTATTATGAGAAATTATATAATCTGCAGGAACCCTCCTCGGATAACGCCCACACATTTATAGATCAACTAATGCTACCAAATATAGGGGAAGAGGAAAGAACCCGCCTTAATGAACCTTTCACGTTAAGGGAAATAAAGTGCATAATTAAAGATCTTCCTAATGAGAAAGCACCTGGCCCTGATGGCTTTACAACCTACTACTATAAAAAATTTACTGATATATTATCTCCCCAATTATTAGAATTATTCCAATCCATTTCGGAAAAGAACCCCTTTCTGGAGGAATCCCTAACTGCACATATAGTGGTGCTTCCCAAACCGGGTAGGAACACAGATAGAGTGGAAAATTTTAGACCTATATCCTTACTAAATAATGATATAAAAATATTTGCTAAATTGTTGGCCAACAGACTGAACCCTGTCATTCCCCAGATAATTGATAAGGACCAAGTAGGCTTCGTTATTGGCAGGGAGGCAAGGGACAATACGGTAAGAGCCATTGACCTTATAGATTACGCGACATCACAAAATATCCCACTAGTACTGATTTCCACGGACGCGGAGAAAGCCTTCGACCGCGTCCGGTGGAAATTTTTGAGGTCAATATTAGAAAAATTCGGAATTGGGTCCCCTTTTGCGTCGAAAATTATGGCATTATATTGTTCCCCATCGGCAAGGGTTCAGGTGAACGGGGTATTGTCTCAGCCCTTCCAAATAAGCAACGGTACGAGACAGGGGTGCCCCCTGTCCCCTCTGCTGTTTGCGTGTGCGGTGGAAGCTCTGGCGGTTAAAATTAGGAATGATGTAGACATTGAGGGAGTCAGAATTAAAGAAAGAGACTATAAAATCATGTTATACGCTGACGACATCCTATTTACCCTTACCAATCCACTCACTTCACTACCACATGTGCTACAACACCTGAGGGATTTTCAGCTCGCCTCCAATTTTCTAATTAATAAATCAAAATCAGAAATACTTAATATTTCCCTCGATCAGGCCCACCTCACTCAACTAAAAAACATCTGTCCTTTCCGATGGCAGGAAAAATCACTAAAATATTTGGGGATTCAGCTCACAAAAAACACACAAGATTTATTCAACACTAACTACATCCCTTTACAAAGACGCTTAATAGCGGATCTATCCTCCTGGAGATCCTTACAAACTTCCTGGACGGGGAGAATCAATATATTTAAAATGAATGTCCTGCCCCGTATATTATATGTCTTGCAAGCTCTACCTATCCCACTCCCAACTAATTTTCTCTCATCCCTGCAGTCAAAAATCCTAGACTTTGTTTGGGACAAGAAAGCGGCCAGAATAAACAAAAATATTATGTGTACACCTTTATTGGATGGCGGGCTGGGAGTCCCCGACTTAGTGAAATACAGATATGCAATCTTTCTACAACGAATACTAGACTGGCACTATAATTTTCAAAATAAGGCCTGGGTACAGCTGGAACATGAAATGTCAAGCTATAACCATTTGGGATCCCAATGTTGGGCTGGCCTGGGCGGTACAAATGGGGACCATCAGCTACACACACTGACCTCTGAGACCTTTAAAATTTGGAGTAATATCTTACTAAGATTCCCACATGTGTCATCTAGACACTCCCCGTTGACCCCTCTTAGTGAAAATAAAGACTTTACACCTGGATCTCGTTGCTCCCGTTACAGAACTAGTATGACAAGCAGAACACTGCAGGTACACCAACTAGGCAATGAACAGGCTTTTTACACAAGGGATAAACTGGTAGAGGAGGGCCTTCAGATGTTTAGGGACTGGCTTTTTCATCAGCAATGTATCTCCTTTATCTCCAAACACAGCGATAGGAGAAACCTAATTAGACCCCTAACTCAATTCGAAAACATGTGCACATCGTCAAAACCAATAGGCCATTCCCTTTCCATATTATACAAAATCTTGCAGATACAACCTTGGGGTCACAACCCATATTACTTGGAGAGATGGAATGACAAACTAGGTCTTGATATTAACCAAGGCGAGGCTAAGAGGGTCTTCCACAATATGGCTAAGTCATCAGTGTCAGCCAAACTAACAGAATTAAATCTCAAAATACTTCACAGGTGGTATATGACACCTGTCAGGATTCAAAAGCTATTTCATACAAGAACCAACACTTGTTGGCGCTGTGAAATGGAGAGGGGTACAATGTCACATATATGGTGGTCTTGTAACAGTATAACACCAATATGGGAAAGTATAGCCACCGAAGCTTCCAAGATACTAGAAAAAACTATTCCACCAGACCCTAAAATATGGTTATTCTTATGTACACCTAAAAACTTTACGACAGCACAAAGAAAAATGTTGTGTATTTTAAGTAACAGCATGAAAAACCTAATAGCCCAGAAATGGAAATCGAGAAACATCCCAGACTTAACACAATGGATACATAAGTGTAATGACATCTTAAAAATGGAAGAATACCACTACATGCGAATAAAATGCATGGAGATATATGCTCAGCTGAAAGAGATGTGGGAGGGTTACATAGAACATAGATACAAGGGTTGACACTGAGACATGGTATTGGAACCACAGAGGTAGTATAACCAGAAAGGAGAGGCTAAGGGGCTGACAAAGAAGAGGTTAGTTATAAAGAATCTTATGGGTCACCAATAGTTTCTAAACTATATGGGCTCTCTGAGGGGTATTGCGCGCTCACACTACATAATTAATTCGTCAGGATTACATTCTAGTTTTTTCTTTTTTCTTTTTATTTTTTTTCTTTCTCTTTTCCTTTCTGTTTTCAGTCTGATTTATTGTCTCACAGAGAAATTTATTAAAAGGAATCCAAACCTTTTTCCTCTTGTTAATTGAGTCATTACAATGTAAAAATTTTCACATGTAAAATCTCAACATGTATGCTTGTATTGACCATTGTATGTATACGTATACTCTGTTTTGTTTTGGATACCCAATAAAAGATATTTAAAAAAAAAAAAAAAGGACATTCAACCATGGTCGTCCAGAAGGGGGGGCAAGAGGGGGCATCCCCCCCCCCTGAATTTTCCTCCCCACCTAGAGTAAAACTGCAGGGGAAAAAAAGATAATAGAATGTATGTTTCTATGTCTTTTAATTCTTTCAATGTAGTTCAGTGTTAGTGGAAGAAGCACAGTATTCTGGGAGTTACAAAGCATTCTGGAATTTATACTTCACCATATCCTTCTCAGTATTGTTTAACTGCAGTTCTAGACTCCAATTCCCAGCATGCATTTTTTTCCTCCCTCTCTTGAACTGGTGATCCTATGAAGGAACATGAGTGATCATGTGTGAAAAAACAAGCCTATTATAAGCAGCCAGCACTGGGGAAAGTCAGATAAATTCTGTTACAGCTACACAACATTTTTAGTTTTTTTTTCTTTTTCTCTCCTTGCACCTTTGTGGCACTGAATATTTTTTTCTAGTTACACAATCAACATTTAGCAATGCTGATTGACACCAATGAACAAGCAAAGTGTTGCTAAATCCTGCTGCTACCTGTATAACTGTTAACAATCAGGGAGCACAGTGTATACACAGTAATAGAAGAATGGCAGGCAGCTTGCATTTGGAAGGTAAAGGAAACAGGGCTTACAGGAAGCTAGGTCTGCCTAGTATGGCTCCCCTTTAATCCCCTATTCTGTGTGTGCATTATCATTTAAAGGGATAGTAAACACTAAATAAATGCAAGAATGATGCATTCAAAGAAAAGATTAGTCTGAGAAAGTTTAATTAGTTGTTAAAATAAGTCTAACGTTTTAGTTTCTATAAAACAATTGGAGCTGCCATGTTGTAACTTAGGTTACCTTCTCTGCAGTGGGACAGTTATAAATAGGTCACTAGAGTGTGCAGCCAATGGCTGTGCGGAATATAACAGTGTTCTGCACTTCCATTTTTAACAGGAAATAAAAAGCCCAGAATTACAGGAAAGGGGGACTAAATAAATAATAAAAGTATATTGCAATATATATATACAGTATATATTTATAATTTTATATTACCATCTCAAAATGTTTAACTACTCTTTAGACTACACAATTCTGGGATATATTGCTTTCTGCAGCAGCCTAAGAAAATGCTATTTAAAGGGTCATGAAACCCAACATTTGTCTTTCATGATTTAGGAAGAACATACAATTTTAAACAACTTTCTAGTTTTATTCATTATCAGATTTGCTTCACTCTCTTAGAATCTTTTGTTAAAGGAGCAGCAATGCACTACTGGTTTCTAACTGAACACATGGGTGAGCCAATGACAATCAGTATATATATACATATTATTTAGCCATCAATAAGCAGCTGGAACCTAGGTTCTTTGCTGCTCCTGAGCTTACCTAGTTAAACCTTTCAGCAAAGGATAACAAGAGATGGAAGCAAATTAAATAATAGAAGTAAATTGGAAAATTGTTCAAGATTGTATGATCTATCTGAATCAGTGTTTCTCAACTCCAGTCCTCAAGACCCTTAACAGGCCAGAGTTTCATTATATCTTAAAGTGATGGTAAACTCTCCCTTTTTAAAATCAGATCCGGAAAGTTAGTGATATTTTAGATGGAGTTTCATTCATTAGATGTAACAAAGGTGCGCTGTAACTTACTTTTTAATATAGATATGAAAATAATATTCCCTGCGCTCCACCGGCCACTTCAAATGTCAATTTTCCTGTGAGCTAACGGTTTGAATTGTTGTCCAATAAGCGCTCTCCCCATATGGCACTTTTGCTGTACCTAGAGCGCTGATTGGAAAATAATTCAAACTTTTATCTCACAGAAATATTGACTTTTGAAGTGGGTGGCTGAGTGTGGGGTATTTTAATTTTATATCTATATTAAAAAGCAAGTTATAGCACATCTGCATTACAACTAATTAATTAAACTCTATCTAAAATATCACTAACATTCCTGATCTGCTTTTAAAAACTCATGAGTTTATCATCACTGAAGGGTTGAGAGCAGGTTAGTAACCATAGTTACTAACCATAGTTACTGATCAGCTGATTATTTCACCTGTGCTCTAGTTACTATGTAATGAATATCTGGCCTGTTAATGGTCCTGAGGACTGGAGAAACACTAATCTAAATCATGAATGTCTGATTATGACTTTACTGTCCCTTTAAATAAAAACAGGATAATTTTTAAGACCTCACTTGCACACTGGTGCATATGCTGCTGAGTATAAGATGATAGGAAAACAGGTTAATGTGAATATATGTGGCTTATTTTGGCAGAGTACATGTTTCCAATATCTATGAGCATGGGCTAAACTTTACTTTTATTTATGTGTAATACATAAGCAACTGTAAGTATGGGTATGTGTTTCTGCTCATAGGATTCTTTTATTTAAAAAATATATACATATATGCATCTTGTGAAGCAGTGGAATAATATATCATTCTTGCTCTCTGGTTGGTGTAGTTTGGATACAGCAGCCTTAGTGTTGCTGAATTGTTTAACCCTTTTTAGTGCTAACGAAGGCTCTGAGCCGTTGCAGAGTTTCTCACTCAGGTGCTAACGACGGTTCAGAGCCGTCGCTAGCACTCTTCCAACTTGAGGGAGATCTGGGGGCTCCCACCCGCTCCTACCCCGGCAATCGGGCCTGTATAGTGACAGGCATCACTGGTGCTTCATGTTTTGCACAATGACGTGATGACGTCACCGCGCCACTTTATTTAAAATAGACAATGGCAAGAATAATGAAAGGGGGCATGCTGCTTAGAAGCCTGTAACTCAGGCATCTAAGCAGCTACAGACCCCCAAGACCCACCGTTGGAAAGGTAATCGCCTAACCTTTCCAACCGTGTAAGTCTTGGTGATCTGTAAAAAAAAATACTATACTAAAGTTATTAACCCCTAAACCGCCAGCCCTCACGCATCGCAAATAATATTTAAATATTATTAACCCCTAATCTGCCGTCCGCCCACATCGCCCACACTTTACTAAAGTTTTTAAGCCGTACACCGCCGCCACTATACTAAACCTATTAACCCCTAAACCACAAGCCCCCCACAACAAAATATACTAAACTAAACTATTAACCCCTTAACCAAAAGCCCCCCACATTGAAATAGACTAAATAAAACTATTTACCCCTAAACCTAACAACCCCCTAACTTTATATATATATATTTGGATAATTTCATTTGTTTTTTTTGTAATGGTAGTTTTTTTTTTAATTTTAGGTTTTAGTGTAAGGCAGGTTAGGTTTTATTTCACAGGTAAGTTTGTATTTATTTTAACTAGGTAGTTCGTAAATAGTTAACAACTATTTACTAACTAGTCTAACTAGTTAAAATAAATACAAACTTACCTGTGAAATAAAAATAAAACCTAAGCTAGCTGTAGCTACCTTAGGTTTTATTTCATAGGTAAGTATAGTTTTAAAAAAGGAATTATTTAGTTAATAATTGTAAATTTAATTTAGATCTAATTTCATTATGTTAAAGTTAGGGGGTGTTAGGGTTAGGATTAGGGTTACGTTAGGGTTAGGGTTAGGTTTAGGGGTTAATATAGTTTAATTTAGGTTGTTGCAATGTGGGGGGCTGGCGGTTTAGGAATTAATAGGTTTATTTAGTGGTAGTTATGTGGGAGGCCAGAGGTTTAGGGGGTTAATAACTTTATTTACTGGCGGTGATGTCAGGGAGTGGCGGAATAGGGGTTAATAACTTTAATATAGTTGCAGCGATGTTGGGGTGCGGCGGATTAGGGGTTAATAACTTTAGTATAGTGGCGGCGATATCGGGAGTCGAACATTAGGGGTTAATCATTTTATTAAGGTGGTGGCAATATCAGGAGCGGCAGATTAGGGGTTAATAACTATAGGCAGGCGTTTGCGATGTTGGGGGCAGCAGATGAGGGGTGTTTAGATGTGGGTTTTATGTTAGGGTGTTAGGTTTAAACTGTATTTTCTTTTTCCCCATAGACATCAATGGGGCTGTGTTGCGGAGCTTTTGTTTCCGTGATCGCAGGTGTTAGACTTTTTTCTGACCCACTCTCCCCATTGATGTCTATGGGGAAAGCGTGCACGAGCACGTCAAAACACCGCTTTTCTATGGTTAAATCTCCATAACGCCCGTGCAAGCCGTGTTTTTTTAAACTTGTAATGGCAGCGCTATAGGGGGTTAAATAATGCAACTTTTGTTGCGTTCTTTACTTTCCCTATAGCGCTCAAAACTCGTAATCTAGGTGACTGTCTGATAAAAATTATTTTAACTAAAATTTCAATAAAAACTTACAAGGGCTCAAAGATATGAGCTGTTAAGTGTAAGAAAAAAAAGGCATGGAAAGGGCTTTAACTTAGCAGTACATACAAACACATGTCTAAATATGTATATGTGTGTGGATACATGTTACTCATATTTTACATTTCTATGTTCTTCACATAGAAAATAATGTACTTTTTACTAAATATATATTACTATATATAACTGATAATGTTTATGTAAATTATATATACCTGTATATCTATAGGAATAGATATACAGGTATAGGTAATATAGATATATATAGGAATTTGTTTTTACAAGAAAAAAATGACATTGTTCTATGGAATGTAAAATCTTCATAACTCCTGTCAGGTTAACGTGCAAGTATAGGTGTTAGGCTTTTTCATATAAACACCAAGGAAGAATGGTATAAAGGATACCAAACTTCCCAAAGTATGCACTTACAGCACTCTAGGCCTGAACTAAGGGATGGGATTCCCCAACAGGATATTTAAAATATAACTTTTATTAGTGTTAATATTAAAAAACCAAAAGGTTTGGTTAATACACACACAATTAAAATGTTTACCAGTATCCTAATCAGTGAATTAAATATACCTTAGATCACAGAAAGTAATGATTCGGCCTCAATGAATTTACTAATATTGATGATCTAGATAGTCACATCAATAAACTGGGTAGAGGTTACAGCAGTAGTTGTAACTAGAGTTAAAGAGCTTGTGTAAAAGTTCCGATCTAGGTAGTGTGATTTCTACTCAATGTGATTCAGATAACACTATTAAGTATGTAATATAGTAAATAATATCCAACTTAAGAATATTTCACATTGATGATAATAATCAAAGAATAGGGGTAATAATAAATTACAGACTCACAGAATAAAGAACTTGATCAATTGTAGCCTGAACTACAGCTGTAGCCAGTGTATTTATGTGAATGACTCACAATGTGTGCGTGATTGGTGCTACTTTATTTTCAGTATCGTGTTAAGCGCCTATACATGAAAATTGAGATACAATCAATGTTTTATTAGACGTACAACAAGGGGTGGGATGGATATAATTTTGTATTTCCTAGACTTCAAATATAGCCTATTTCATAAATAAATGGTTTCACCCTTATTAATAATGTATTTCCATCTGTTACAGTCCAGATTCAATACTCAAAATTGCTGGGTTAAGCACATATAGCAAATGCTGCCAGAATGATATGGCTAATATTTATCAGTCTACCTGATCTTAGGCATAGAACCTTAGAACAACTTGGTAGGTGATTACTCAGGATCCACCCTAGTTGTATAGATAGCACCTAAATTAAATTCAATTTTCTTTAAGTTCAGGGTATATGCATTCATTCATATCCTAAGTGAGTAATCAAGGTTGAGTCTGCTACACTCGGCACAGCCCTGCTTTTATAAAAGAGTTTGTAAGTATCATTCAGTTTATAGTTTAGTTTCCATAACGTCACATATAAATATTTCAAATATTATATTAAGTAGTTAAATAAATAAAGTCTGGCGTAACCCAGACTAAGTAAATGGTAATTGTTCTGCGGCTTTATAGAAAATAAGCAACATGGTTGTGAGTAAATATGGAAGTTCTAAATATAGTGCCTTTTAGTACAGCGAATACTATGATTATAAATTGTTACAGCTCCTGTTCATTTGTTTGTAAGATCTTGTGATGCACACTCTTGCATATGCTAGGTTTATAAATTAAATCTGGCACAATCCAGAATTGATGAATGCTTGCTATCCTTTAGTTTGTATCAGTGTGAACGGCATAGCGTCAAATCATTCAGAGAGCCCCTTGAATCACATTTCTAAGTTTCCATTGGTTTTTTAATAGTATCACCAGCGTAACAAACATTCATTCTTCACACTCAATTATTATTTAGATAAATAAAGTCTGGCACAACCCAGATTGTTAAATAATAATTATCATACGGTATATAGTAAATGCGCAACTATGTTGCCAATTGTTCAGCAAATTTCTGTAATGTACCGTATGGTACAACGAATGTTGTGGTTATAAAGTAGTCTCACTCGCACACATTGGTCTGTGAAGTCATGTGATACACTCTCATTCATACAATAGTTTTGTGGTTCAAGTTAAGGCTGGCGTAACTCTGTTTCTCTAACCGCTCACTATTTTACGGTTTACTATAACTGTCACCGGCGTAACAACATAATATTTGAGTAAATAAATAGCTATCAGTAAAGTAAATAAAGTCTGGCACAACCCAGGCTGTATGAGTCTAAATTAGTTTTTACTTAATATAGATGGTCCCTATTCAGACCGCACTACATGGAGAGGGCAAATGCCGATAATTAGCTCTGCTTCTGCTGTAACTATCTGCCCCACATGATTGAGAGATACTAGGTTTGTTTAAAAAACATATAAGAAAATAGAGCGTGAACTCGTTCACCACTCTCCCCTGACGCGTTTTGCCCGATTGGGCTTTATCAAAGGCAGCGAGCCGCCGTGTTTGTGGGGATTTATACCCTGTGGAACCGGAAGTCCCACCCCCGCTACACTCTGATTGGTGTTGTGATTCGTTCAAGATTATTTGATAGACGGCTAGTTACATGAATATCGGAATCATAATCATCGATCTGCATGTTCTGTATACATCATCGTAAAGCAACCAAGTGGCCATCAGATTATATCCTCATATCTAAAATGCTTCATATATAACTGTATTATTGTCTAACACAGATTGTTATAGATTATGATAGCGTGTTACTAGTATAGATGAATAGAAATTTCCTAGAGACCATATTATCCTGTCTATATACTGACAATTGTCAGTATCAAGACAAATTGACATGTTATTCATATTCTCTAACCATGTCTATAGATGTGCTGTATGTCATTATTTCTGCTTTTATACCGGACATTCTTCCCTAAAGAGTTACTTAAAATGGCATTGTGTATCAATATTTCTGGGTTCATTATGAAACAGGTATATTCCAGTTTCAAGATTCAAGTATTTCAAAGGAAAATTAATTAGTATAAGTGTAACGCGTGCAACACCAGTTGAATTATTTTATCAGTGCTATCTATACATAAAATGCTAAGTGTTCATAAAGAGTGTAAGTTATATAACTGTGATATACTCTGTGAAAAAGAGGGAGGAGAAGGAAAACGTGTTTAATGGTCATGATGAAGATCTGTTGTAACCTATGTGATTCCAAATGTACACATTTATATTGTGATGGCATCAAAGTGTATTAGTGCATAAGAAGGGGGAGGGGTAGGGAAAAGAAAGGGGGAGAAGAAATAGGAAGGTGGTGATTATGATGATAGTAAAAATAACAATGAAAACGAAAAAATAATAATAAAATTGTGTTTTTTAAAATAAAAATAGTGTGATGAGAGATAGAAGATCTCCCAAAAGAATACAAAACATTAAATATGTGACTATGTGAGTGTGCTGTGAAAGTGAATATCATTATATTCCTTATAATAATTAGTAAATATTGTTAGTTAATTGACTTTTTCATCATATTTCTTGTGATATATATTGTCATTATTATCAACATGACTCTATTGTTTTACTTAAAGTAGAATGACATTATAAGTAATATTAGTCCTATTAGGCATTAGATATGTGATTATTTAATTTTTGTTATGTTAATTCATGTTGAGATATTCTGAACTTGAATATTTGATCATTAATAATTTTTATTCTATAGGTTTCTTAATATTACCCAGTATGGTATATTATATATTATATATGGATTTATTTAGATTCTTATGACAAATCGTTTGATTCTTGATCTGTTCATATAACTTCACATAAGGAGAAAAAACAACAATTGTTATAGTCAAACGTTTATAGTGATGGGTATCTCCACCATTATGTGGTTTCTTATTTTTTCAAAATAAAAATTTTTTTAGAGAATTTTTTGTGTGTATGTTTGGTTTGAATCAATAGATACATTATATGTTCTAATCTTGTTCTGTCAACTCCTATATTGGATGGAATTGATAGTTACAAGTGAACCCATACTGGGTAATATTAAGAAACCTATAGAATAAAAATTATTAATGATCAAATATTCAAGTTCAGAATATCTCAACGTGAATTAACATAACAAAAATTAAATAATCACATATCTAATGCCTAATAGGACTAATATTACTTATAATGTCATTCTACTTTAAGTAAAACAATAGAGTCATGTTGATAATAATGACAATATATATCACAAGAAATATGATGAAAAAGTCAATTAACTAACAATATTTACTAATTATTATAAGGAATATAATGATATTCACTTTCACAGCACACTCACATAGTCACATATTTAATGTTTTGTATTCTTTTGGGAGATCTTCTATCTCTCATCACACTATTTTTATTTTAAAAAACACAATTTTATTATTATTTTTTCGTTTTCATTGTTATTTTTACTATCATCATAATCACCACCTTCCTATTTCTTCTCCCCCTTTCTTTTCCCTCCCCCTCCCCCTTCTTATGCACTAATACACTTTGATGCCATCACAATATAAATGTGTACATTTGGAATCACATAGGTTACAACAGGTCTTCATCATGACCATTAAACACTTTTTCCTTCTCCTCCCTCTTTTTCACAGAGTATATCACAGTTATATAACTTACACTCTTTATGAACACTTAGCATTTTATGTATAGATAGCACTGATAAAATAATTCAACTGGTGTTGCACGCGTTACACTTATACTAATTAATTTTCCTTTGAAATACTTGAATCTTGAAACTGGAATATACCTGTTTCATAATGAACCCAGAAATATTGATACACAATGCCATTTTAAGTAACTCTTTAGGGAATAATGTCCGGTATAAAAGCAGAAATAATGACATACAGCACATCTATAGACATGGTTAGAGTATATGAATAACATGTCAATTTGTCTTGATACTGACAATTGTCAGTATATAGACAGGATAATATGGTCTCTAGGAAATTTCTATTCATCTATACTAGTAACACGCTATCATAATCTATAACAATCTGTGTTAGACAATAATACAGATATATATGAAGAATTTTAGATATGAGGATATAATCTGATGGCCACTTGGTTGCTTTACGATAATGTATACAGAACATGCAGATCGATGATTATGATTCCGATATTCATGTAACTAGCCGTCTATCAAATAATCTTGAACGAATCACAACACCAATCAGAGTGTAGCGGGGGTGGGACTTCCGGTTCCACAGGGTATAAATCCCCACAAACACGGCGGCTCGCTGCCTTTGATAAAGCCCAATCGGACGAAACGCGTCAGGGGAGAGTGGTGAACGAGTTCACGCTCTATTTTCTTATATGTTTTTTAAACAAACCTAGTATCTCTCAATCATGTGGGGCAGATAGTTACAGCAGAAGCAGAGCTAATTATCGGCATTTGCCCTATCCATGTAGTGCGGTCTGAATAGGGACCATCTATATTAAGTAAAAACTAATTTAGACTCATACAGCCTGGGATTGTGCCAGACTTTATTTACTTTACTGATAGCTATTTATTTACTCAAATATTATGTTGTTACGCCGGTGACAGTTATAGTAAACCGTAAAATAGTGAGCGGTTAGAGAAACAGAGTTACGTCAGCCTTAACTTGAACCACAAAACTATTGTATGAATGAGAGTGTATCACATGACTTCACAGACCAATGTGTGCGAGTGAGACTACTTTATAACCACAACATTCGTTGTACCATACGGTACATTACATAAATTTGCTGAACAATTGGCAACATAGTTGCGCATTTACTATATACCGTATGATAATTATTATTTAACAATCTGGGTTGTGCCAGACTTTATTTATCTAAATAATAATTGAGTGTGAAGAATGAATGTTTGTTACGCTGGTGATATTATTAAAAAACCAATGGAAACTTAGAAATGTGATTCAAGGGGCTCTCTGAATGATTTGACGCTATGCCGTTCACACTGATACAAACTAAAGGATAGCAAGCATTCATCAATTCTGGATTGTGCCAGATTTAATTTAATTTATAAACCTAGCATATGCAAGAGTGTGCATCACAAGATCTTACAAACAAATGAACAGGAGCTGTAACAATTTATAATCATAGTATTCGCTGTACTAAAAGGCACTATATTTAGAACTTCCATATTTACTCACAACCCTGTTGCTTATTTTCTATAAAGCCGCAGAACAATTACCATTTACTTAGTCTGGGTTACGCCAGACTTTATTTATTTAACTACTTAATATAATATTTGAAATATTTATATGTGACGTTATGGAAACTAAACTATAAACTGAATGATACTTACAAACTCTTTTATAAAAGCAGGGCTGTGCCGAGTGTAGCAGACTCAACCTTGATTACTCACTTAGGATATGAATGAATGCATATACCCTGAACTTAAAGAAAATTGAATTTAATTTAGGTGCTATCTATACAACTAGGGTGGATCCTGAGTAATCACCTACCAAGTTGTTCTAAGGTTATATGCCTAAGATCAGGTAGACTGATAAATATTAGCCATATCATTCTGGCAGCATTTGCTATATGTGCTTAACCCAGCAATTTTGAGTATTGAATCTGGACTGTAACAGATGGAAATACATTATTAATAAGGGTGAAACCATTTATTTATGAAATAGGCTATATTTGAAGTCTAGGAAATACAAAATTATATCCATCCCACCCCTTGTTTACGTCTAATAAAACATTGATTGTATCTCAATTTTCATGTATAGGCGCTTAACACGATACTGAAAATAAAGTAGCACCAATCACGCACACATTGTGAGTCATTCACATAAATACACTGGCTACAACTGTAGTTCAGGCTACAATTGATCAAGTTCTTTATTCTGTGAGTCTGTAATTTATTATTACCCCTATTCTTTGATTATTATCATCGATGTGAAATATTCTTAAGTTGGATATTATTTACTATATTACATACTTAATAGTATTATCTGAATCACATTGAGTAGAAATCACACTACCTAGATCGGAACTTTTACACAAGCTCTTTAACTCTAGTTACAACTACTGCTGTAACCTCTACCCAGTTTATTGATGTGACTATCTAGATCACCAATATTAGTAAATTCATTAAAGCCGAATCATTACTTTCTGTGATCTAAGGTATATTTAATTCACTGATTAGGATACTGGTAAACATTTTAATTGTGGGTGTATTAACCAAACCTTTTGGTTTTTTAATATTAACACTAATAAAAGTTATATTTTAAATATCCTGTTGGGGAATCCCATCCCTTAGTTCAGGCCTAGAGTGCTGTAAGTGCATACTTTGGGAAGTTTGGTATCCTTTATACCATTCTTCCTTGGTGTTTATATGTATAATTGTGCACAAGCACCATTTCCTCTAGTATATAGTTGATAAGAATATACTCATACCTCCTGACTTAAATTATCATTAGAGGAAAAGTCCTAAGTAGTGCCACTGTTCATCTCTGTTCGTTTTAGTTAGGCTTTTTCAGTTTGCACTCTCCTTTGACTTCTATGGGGAGAATATATTAACACGGTCGCAATATTTTGTTAGCGCATGTCAGGTTTCACTTGGATGTAAACTTTTTACTTTTAACTTGTAGCACGAGCACAAGCCGACGTATGCAAAAAACATTTGTCTAAATAGTGCTACACTTGTAATCTAGACCTTAATTGTGTATTATGGGCAAGTAATCCACTCCAAAGTTTAGATGTGGCAGAGATGAAGGAAGGGAATACCAATTAGCATTCGTTAAACAGTATATGCAAGGGCAGTACCTGTGAGAAAGAGAAAAAAAAACAAACAAGCAAACATGTCAAGCTGCTGTTTAAAGGTTCTAGGCCTGTAAGTTTGTTTTTTGTCTAGTTAGGATACTTTATATTGTATAGTAAGCTCTGTGGAACAAGATTATTTTTGTTTTGTTTGTGTTTAAGAATTACTACTGCACATTGTCTGAAAAGAAACAGGCCAAGGCGTTTACACCTAAACCAGTGTGTGGAGTACTTTTCTGCTATAAAATAAATGTGCGCTTTAGCTGTTACCCAGACAAATTACTAAAGAAAGAGGTATTCCCAGAGGCTTTCCAGGACATAGAGGTGGGGGAACTTGCGGTCAGGACTGGCAGGATTGTGAGTTGTGTTCCATGGGAAGTGAGGTTCTACAGAGGCAGGGCATGTTGTGAGCAGAGCCAAGGCTCTCCCTGGAAAATTGGACATTTACCCTCATGGGGGAAGATGCAGGAAGGACAGAGAACAGACCCCCAACCTGACAATCTCACAAAGCATTAGAGTTGGGAGGTATGTAAATTTAGTTAAAAAAACATATTGAGTTCCATCGTCCATTAGTACCAATCTATTTTATGCTTGGGCATGGATGCTGTTGGCCATTTAGATATTTATATTGAATAAACGAGTGAGAAGTTGAGCCATACTTTGAGGAAGCACAATTTTAAAATTCAGTTAAATAATACAATTGAAAAAAATATGTCAAGGCATTATCTGCATGTAGATCTGAGACCTTTATTTAGTCATTTGTTGTAATAAAAGCTGGCCATAGCTTTTCTATTCATGATGATAAAATTCAATGTAACAAATCCTTAGATAGAAACTTTCAATTCTGTTTAAAAAATAAATAAATATATGGCGTTTAAAAAAAAAAAAAAAAGTCTGTAATCATGCAGAACCCCCAGATGTGGTATACATTGGAGAAAATATTTTCATAGAAAGAGAAAGGCATCAGTAAGATCAGAGTGAGGCTGCATGTCCGCCATATGTTGTATAGCTTTGTAGGGGGGTTTATGACATAGTACATTAATCAGAATGAATCATTTGCTTAATGAATGGAAAAATATTTCATTGTAGAGCACCATTTATTATATACCTGAATCTAGAACTTAAAGATTTAGAGTCAAGTAGCAAGCATCAAGGATAAATTCTTGGCTTCCTTTTTTTAATGACCCTGAACAGTCTAAATGTGTTAGTATTTAGTGGCTGTGTTAGAATACTACAGTGTATTGTGTTTTGTTTGATCTGAGATTAACAAGCATTATGGTCAAATTGTTCAAAAAGGCATATGTTATTCATAATGTACTGCAGTGTGAGGCACTAATGTCATTTGGTATCAATTTTTAGATCATCCCTGCTGAGTAAAATAGATTTACAGTAACATGCAGATAGTAAAAGTCCTCTTCGCCAAACACTCACTTAAACATTGTGCTATATTTAGTTGAGGATCTAAAAAACTGGTTAACAACATAATATCTTCCTATAAATGAATGATAATCTGTGTGAAAGATGATTTAAAGGAATCTTATTTCTATTATAACTGCCCAAAATTAAAGGGGTAGAAAGGTCAAAATTGAAATGTGCATGGGTTCATTTAAATTTTTAAAAAAAAGTATTTTTGTAATATTATTCCATTAGCAAAAATGCTTCTAGTAAAAGTTCTTATTGGTTTTCATGCTGTGAGGCCTCATCCACAAGCATTCAAACCCCACACCTTCTAAAAGTGTCAACCGTGCCTTTTATGAAACAAACTCTGTAAAGCTCTCTGGGCTTGTGAGGTTTTATAATAAATCTCTCTAACACTATGAAGCCCTTGTTCTAATTCTATAAAGGCAGCTTTTACCTTGTGCCTGTAATAAATATGTGAAGGTGATGCACACATTACAATAGGACTCATAATAAATCATTATTTAAAAATTGTAAAAATATGCAGTAAAAAAATTGTATAGTTTAATTAGCATTAAAAATCACAACAAAATTGTTCTTTTTTATTTTTATTGAAAAATTTAAATTTGTATTGAAATTGTGCAGGAAAGAAACAATTTATGGTGCACTGTAGAAATTGAAATATAACTGCACTGCACATGCAAAAAACACTATGAAATGTTGTATTTATAATACAACGTTCAAAGCATATTATTTTTCTTATTGTAAAATTAGTTTTCCAGCTTCTGCTAGTGGGTTGAACAGGGACATTTAATGGGTATAGCTGACATTTTCCACTAGTTGTATTCTGTAAAAATTTAAATCTCGCTGATTTTTTTTGCAAAAAAAAAAGGTGTACAGATACAGGACCGCTGCTCCTTAAAGGGACAGTCTACTCCAGAATTTTTATTGTTTAAAAAGATAGATAATCCCTTTATTACCCATTCCCCAGTTTTGCATAACCAACACTGTTATATTAATATACATATTACCTCATGATTACCTCAGTGCTTTTGACAGACATGCAGTTTATCCAATCAGTGCAGACTCCTAAATAACTCCACGGGAGTGAGCACAATGTTTATCTATATGACACGCATGAACTAGTACTGTCTAACTGTGAAAAACTTTTAAAATGCTCTGAGCTGAGAGGCAGTTTTCAACGGTTTTAGAAATCAGTTTGAGCCTAGCGAGGTTTAGCTTTTTAAAAATACCACCAAGGGAACAAAGCAAATTTGATGATAAAAGTAAATTGGAAAGTTGTTTAAAATTGCATGCCCTTTTTGCATCATGAAAGTTTAATTTTGACTAGACTGTCCCTTTAACTCTTCCGCCACCTCTGAGGTGGCAGACTGCAATCATTCCGATCAGATATGATCGGGATGATTGACAACCACTGCCGCTTGGTGGCGAATGTGCAGGGGACAAGCATTTCCTCAGTGTATGTATTTATATATGTGTGTATGTATGTGTTTGTGTATATGTATGTGGATATGTGTATGTATGTGTGTATGTGTTTGAGTGTGTGTTTATACTATATATATATATATATATATATATATATATATATATATATATATATATAAAAGCGCAACCTCGATTCAAGCGATTTTAATGATGGATTCACAGCTACAACACAAGGTAAGAATTGCACTTACCAAATGACAATTAAAAACATGCACATAAAAAGTAAAGATGGTCTCCACAGGAACAACAGGGTACACCGGTTTAATTCGCCACGTCCCACCAGGTGAATTCCGGATCCCAGTACTCCTCCAGACCTGTGATGACTATTTAGAGTCCATATATGTATATCAATTATACATTAAAGTATTGCAAACACCTCAACGCGTTTCCCCTGTCTAACGGACAGGCTTTCTCAAGAGGAACAATGGTTATGATCTCTCCCCATAATGTGACCATTTAACTGTGTAGTAATTACCTATAATTGGCAAACTGTGTGTCAGCTACCTTTGGACACCTCTAAATTCACAAGGTTTTTAAAGTACCAGCATTGTCAATTGCACTTTCATGTTTAAAATACAAATCAATACATGCTTTAAACATATAATACATAATAGGAATAACTATAATTTTATCCCTATATGAGAAGACTTACATTTAAAACTTTACTAATATGATGACCCTAATTGGACCTGAATGCATACAAAAAATAAATATATATAATATTAAATACATATAAAAATTCATATAGAAAATACTTTTATAAGATTTAAAAAATAATAATAAAAAAATAATAAAAAAATAATAAAAAAAGGGGGGGCTAAAAGCATCTTATAACTAATTGGCACTTGCTTATCTATACACACATAGTATTTAAAACATACCACATTAAAAACTGCCTGATATACTACATATGAGCTGCCACATCAATATCAATATTTAATCCCAAAGGGGCTAGAGAATTAATTTTATAAATCCAAAAAGTTTCAAGCTTTCGAAGTTTTAGAAGTCTATCACACTCTTTGGGGGATACCCAGTCAATTACTTGAATTTTTAGACTGCTAGGGTCACAGTTGTGAACTTCCATAAAATGCCTTGGTACGCTATGTTTATTAATTTTTTCTTTGATATTATAGATGTGCTCATACAGTCTTCTTTTTATTTTCCTTTTCGTGCGGCCTACATAAAATAGGCCACACCCACACTCTAAAAGGTACACCACAAAAATTGAATTGCAGTTACTTCTAACTTTAATATCAAATGTTTTAGTTTTTGTGGAGTCTTGGAATGTCACTGCTTTGTTTATGTGTTTACACATTAGACAATTCAATTTTCCACATTTGGAAGTTCTCTTACTATTTTCTAACCAGTTTTTAGTATTTGTTGTGATATCTTTCTGTTCATTTATTGTCTTTAATCTACTGGGGGCTAAGATATTTTTATCACAACAAATACTAAAAACTGGTTAGAAAATAGTAAGAGAACTTCCAAATGTGGAAAATTGAATTGTCTAATGTGTAAACACTTAAACAAAGCAGTGACATAAGGTTTTATTGAACGTTTTATTTAATTTTTATGTTTATTAATTATGTATAAATTAATTGTATTTGATAAGATGCCAATTTATATATATTTCTGCTATGTGGCAAAATAATTTTTCTTTATTGAATCAGTAAGACATTAGGACTCTGTCAAAACACCTGCATAAGAATCCAGGACCCATTTAGAAGTGGAGTTACAACTATAAAAGGTCATCAGGACCATCTTGAAGTCATCCTTGAAAAAGCCAAGCTGTGATTGATGAAACATACGTTGGAGTAGTGACATCAAAAAAGGGGCGGAGCCTTGTTCCTTACCGGACTAACAGAACAATCATTGGACTTTGTGATACACACAGTCTTTTGCTTGTAGTAGTCTATGATTGGGACAGTCTCATTGCATATGCCTTGTGACTTGTTTTTAATAAATTTGTTATACTTTTTTAACCACTTCTGATTCCTCCTTTGGAGCTGGAATATCCTTCTTACCCTTGCCTCCTGTTAGGAGCTTCCTGTGCCTATATATCTAGAGCTTGATTTTGAAGCTCTAGACAATGTGAGTACCTTTCTAGGTTCTGCTGTAAATTTCACATAACCACATAACTTCACTATATGTTTTTCTTTTTTCCCTGAGGTTCACTTGCTGAGCATTACCACTGTGATAACCTGGGACTTTTATTCATTTTTGTGCACCATCACATTTGTTTTTGTATTTTATTATGCCTTATATTGTGATCTAAGCAAGTTTTATATATTGTTTTTCTTGTTCTTTTGTATTGTTATTTTATATTCACTTGTTTATTGTGCACTATATCTATTTTTGATATTAGAAGGAAAAGATCCACTAATATGGAATCCTTCCACCTAATGTTGATAATAATTGAGAAAATTCTATGAAGTCATTAGAGAAATTGATGTCTAAAGAAATAAGGTTTGAACTTGAAATTATCACACTAGAAAGATATTTAAAAGATAAAACTACACCAAGAGGCTTAGGAATTTAAAAAAAAACCCCTCTTTTGGCTTAGATAATATTGAATTTTTAAGCAGATGGAATTCTATCTTAGAAGATTGCACTGTTAAACTTATGCAATTAATAATAAATGAGATAACACTTGAATTCACTTAATGAAGATATTGTTTTAATTGAGGAAGAATTAGAGGGAAAAATATTAGCAAAGCAGTTGATGAGGTCAAAGAAAACATTAAAGAAATTAAAAGAAAAAAATATAAGAGAGATCTTAATGATTACAGAGAAAGGAAATAAATACATTTTTCAAAAAGAGAGACTAATCATGCACATGTGATAGATAACCAGAGAAGAAATTACAACAACCAAAATAGAGATAATAAAGGACCTTATAAAGAATATATATAGAGATTTTATAATTAGCCACAATTTAATCAATCAAGGGTTTATCAATCAAATTATATAAGGTCACATGACAAACATTAAGAATTCAGACAACAATCAGGAATTAACATGGACTGTAGTGGCAATAAAATATGAACAGGATCATTATGAGACCCCTACCAGTAACAGATATGAGATTTTGAGTAGTGAAGAAGAAGAAAAAAAAATATTTTTTAGAGAGAGGAAAGAGGAAAAAACAGTGGAGGCAAAACACAGATGTAAAAAAGAAGAAAAATTGCGAAAAACAGGGAAATCACAGAAGGATGTGGTAAAATGTAAAGGCATTTTTAATCTTATTTAAAAAAACTCTTACTTAGGAACAGATTTCAGTCTTGAATAAGGGTCTCAAGTATGCCCCCACCTCTCAAAGTAATACATTTCAGACATATATAGGGATAAATAAATGTATACATAATTTGAATTTAAAAAAGTTCTTTCAAAATAATCCAATGGTAAGAAATACTAACAATACCCTGGATAATGCATTTAAACATGACAAATTAAATAAGAAATAAAAAAATTTCCTACTCAATTTAAATCTAGCGCTATGGATGCTTTTACTGAACTTGTTGAAAATGATTTAAGAAAATTTAAAAAAGTACATAAACTGAATTTAAAACAGTCTGAATTTCAAGCTTTAGAACAACTTGAGAAAGATAAGAGTCTGGTCATAAAGCCAGCTGACAAAGGCGGTGGCATTGTCATTATGGATAAAGAAAATTATATTAAAGAATGTTATAGACAATTAAATGACATAAAAACATTTGAAAAGTTGAATAATAACCCTCTGACTAGCTTTAAAAATAGACTTAACCATTTAGAACAAAAGGGAATTTGGTTATATAAATATTATACATCCAAAGATCCCCACTTTTTATGTACTACCTAAAGTACATAAAGACCCTGAACATCCCCCGGGGAGGCCAATCATCTCCGGGGTGGGTTCTTTAACAAGTAACTTACCAGCTTATATAGATAAGCTACTTCAACCTTATGTAGTCAATAACAAAGCCTATTTGAAAGACACACTAAGTATATAACAAATCCGAAATGATATCAAATGGGAGAAAGATTGGTGGCTGGTTTCAGCAGATCTTTCATCTTTATACACCAGTATAAATAAAGAAAAAGTAATAGAGGCAGTTAAATGTATTTTAGAAAAGGATGGAAAGTTAGATCCAATTCAGATAGACTACATATTAAAAGGGATTCAAATCATATTGGAGACCAACTTTTTTTGGTTTGAAAATACTTTCTTTTTGCAGATAGATGGAACAGTGATGGGTACCAGGTTTTCACCCAGCTATGCAAATTTGTACATGTCAGCCTGGGAAGACATCCATGTGTATGCTGGCAGGGGTGCAAACCTGGTATCCTATCACAGATATATACACAATCTGTTCATGATCTGGAAGGGGACAGAGGGAGATCTTAAAACCTTCATGGAATGGCTTAATGTTAATCACTGGCCAATTAAACTAAATTGGGAAAGTAGTCAAGAAACTATAAATTTTTTTGATTTATCGATATATATTGAAAATGGTATGTTAAAAGCTAAAAATGAAGTCTCCCTAAGTGTGATGCAGGAATCCAGACGTGGACCCGTTGCTCAGTGTGCCTAGAGGGATATGGCTGCACCTCACTGACGAGGCCCACAATAGGCCGAAACGTACGTCTGGGGTTTTGCTGTTTCTCTCGTTCAGAGAAGGATTGCCTGGTATTTCGGGGCTGGACTGTACTGTGAAGTCAGGATCAGACTGATATGCTTCAGGAAAGTTTTTCTCTGTGAAAGGCACATGTTGAGCAAAAAGAGGCTGCTTCTTGGGTGGTAACTAGCCATAGAACAAGCTATTATGCTATTGTTCGTTTCCAGGTTGAGCGCTTCTCTCTTTTTATTTATGCAAATTATGGCATTTTGGGAAGTCTCCCTAAGTGTGATGCGGGAATCCAGACGTGGACCCGTTGCTCAGTGTGCCTAGAGGGATATGGCTGCACCTCACTGACGAGGCCCACAATAGGCCGAAATGTACGTCTGGGGTTTTGCTGTTTCTCTCGTTCAGAGAAGGATTGCCTGGTATTTCGGGGCTGGACTGTACTGTGAAGTCAGGATCAGACTGATATGCTTCAGGAAAGTTTTTCTCTGTGAAAGGCACATGTTGAGCAAAAAGAGGCTGCTTCTTGGGTGGTAACTAGCCATAGAACAAGCTATTATGCTATTGTTTGTTTCCAGGTTGAGCGCGTCTCTCTTTTTATTTATGCAAATTATGACATTTTGGGAAGTCTCCCTAAGTGTGATGCGGGAATCCAGACGTGGACCCGTTGCTCAGTGTGCCTAGAGGGATATGGCTGCACCTCACTGACGAGGCCCACAATAGGCCGAAACGTACGTCTGGGGTTTTGCTGTTTCTCTCGTTCAGAGAAGGATTGCCTGGTATTTCGGGGCTGGACTGTACTATGAAGTCAGGATCAGACTGATATGCTTCAGGAAAGTTTTTCTCTGTGAAAGGCACATGTTGAGCAAAAAGAGGCTGCTTCTTGGGTGGTAACTAGCCATAGAACAAGCTATTATGCTATTGTTCGTTTCCAGGTTGAGCGCTTCTCTCTTTTTATTTATGCAAAAATTATTTTAAACCTGTAGATGGCAATAGTTACATTCAATTAGACAGTTGTCATCTTTACAACTGGCTAAAATATATCCCCAAGAGCTAAATAAGCAGACTGCAAAGGGATTGTAGTGATAACAGTGTTTTTTATGAACAATCTAAACAATTTAAAACTAAATTTATAGAAAAAAAAGTATCCAGAGCAAAAGATTGATCTTATTATACAAGAAATAGGCCAAGAAAAAAGAGAGACCTTTTTGAAATATAATGACAAAAAGAATGACAAGTTTGAATGCAATGAAGGGAAAGTAGGCCCTATAATCTTAGATTATTGTGCCCAAATAAAGAAATAAGGAACATCATTAATAGAAATTGGGACGTACTTAAAAAAGATTATGGTCTGAGAGATATTATACAGGATAAACCATTTATAGTTTTTAAAAGAGTACCCAATATAAAAGATAACATTAAAAAATAAGTTAAGAGAAGATCTAAATGGTTTCTACAGTATGTGGGAAATGTATAGGCTGTAAAGAAATCTCTCCACAAGAGAGGAATATTAGATCTCTAAAAATGGGTAACGATAAACAATAAGACAAATGATCACACGTAATTCAAATAATGTTATTTACTTATTAAAATGTTCTTGCAATTTAATCTATATTGGAAGGACCTCTATAAAACTGTCATTTCGATTTAGGCAACATGTATATAATATCAAAAAAGGTTTTGATAAACATGCACTATCTGATCACTTTAAAAGGAAACACAACTGTGATCCTAAACATATAAAAGTACATATGGGTATCCAAAAGACCCAATTGCATTGGAGAGGTGGGGACATTAATGCGATTTAAGGTAGATTGGAAATGAAATGGATCTTTGACCTAAACAATGGTTTAAATAAAGATTTTAAATTGCATCACTTTTTAGAATAATATTCCTTTCTTTTGTTTTTATTACTCTATACCTTTGACATGTTTCAGAAATTCAAACATCCTAGTGGGTTGTGATAGTATCATAATAATTTTAAGATCTTAAAGACATTGGTTTGATCCCAGGTAAATGCTATTTTATAATCTTCTCTGTACACTACAACTAATTGTTAATATTAATAAAACGTCAAAAATTATAGGACTTTCCTGTTAGTGCAGGAAGCTAAGACATAGATTTAGCCATTTTATGAACATTTAAGACTAAGGTTCGATTCCTATATTACTCCCAATGGTTTAAATACATTTTGAATTACATCATTTTTCAGAATAATTTTCTCCTCTGGTTATAATCACTTTATGCTTTTTGTATATTTCATAAATTTAAATAGCCTGGTGGACTTTCACAGTAACATAATAATAATTTTTACAATCTTGAGGACATTGGTTCGATTCCAGGTAGATGCTATTTTATGAATATTTCTGTACAACATAAATATTTGTTAACACTAGTAAAGAGTCTATATCTTTAGTATTATCATGTTAGCTCAAGATGTAAAGACATAATTTAATTTTTTTTTTAACCCTTAAGACAGAGGTTTGATTCCCATATTTACCTTTAGATTTATAAGGTTTTATTGAACGTTTTATTTAATTTTTATGTTTGTTAATTATGTATAAATTAATTGTATTTGATAAGATGTCAATTATATATATTTCTGCTATGGTGCAAAAGTATTTTTCTTAATTGAATTAATGAGACAAGTGGACTCTATCAAAGCACCAGAAGTGGAGTTACAACTATAAAAGGTCATCAGGATCATCTTGAAGTCATCCTTGAAAAAGCCAAGCTGTGATTGGTGATACGTATGTTGGAGTAGTGATGTCACAAAAGGGGCAGAGCCTTGTTCCTTACAGGACTAACAGAGCAATCATTGGACATTGTGATACACACAGTCTTTTGCTTGTAGTAGTCTATGATTGGGTCAGTCTCATTGTATATGCCTTGTGACTTGTTTTTAATAAATTTGTTATATTTTTTAACCACTTCTGATTCATCCTTTGGAGCTGGAATATCCTTATTTGCCTTGCCTCCTATTAGGAGCTTCCTGTGCCTATATATCTAGAGCTTGATTTTGAAGCTCTAGACAATGTGAGTACCCTTCTAAGTCCTGCTGTAAATTTCACATAACCACAGAACTTCACTATATGTGTTTCTTTTTTCCCTGAGGTTCACATGTTGAGCATTACCACTGTGATAACCTGGGCCTTTTATCCTTTTTTTGTGCACCATCACATTTGTTTTTGTATTTTATTATTCCTTATATTGTGATCTAAGCAAGTTTATATATTGTTTTCTTTATTCTTATATATATATATATATATATATATATATATATATATATATATATATATATATATATATCAATCATTAAATATGCTTTGGGGTGCTGTTTAAGTGAGGGGGGCCCTGCCACAGTGTTTGCCCTGGGGCCCAGTGAGCTCTAGTTAAGCCTCTGTCTTGCTGTGCTATTTGTATTATTATTAAAGTTTGACACCACATCTAAAACCAATAATCTGTTCACTATTTAGTCTTCTTTATTTGCAGATTTAATAATTAACAAAAACAATTGGTGTTTTGGCTGCTAAGCCATTTCCCACCTGCTACTTTTTTAGATATATTTATTTTTTACTTTTAACTTTTTTTCCAGATCTCCAAGACTGATAACGTTGGAAAGGTTAGGTGATTACCTTTCCAACGATGGGTCTTGGGGGTCTGTAGTTGCTTAGATGTATGAGATACAGGCTTCTAAGCAGCATGCCCTGGTGATGCTTTTCACTATTCAGGCCAGATGAACAGGGCGGGAGTAGGTGGGAGCCCCAAGATTGCCCTCAAGGTGGGTGAATGCTAGCGACGGCTCTGAGCCATCGATAGCACCTGACTGGGACAATTTGCGACGGCTCAAAGCCATCGTTAACACTCAAAGGGTTAAAAGAACAGTCAATGAGAGCTCATGTTGTAACAAAATGGAGGCAGACATTCTGGTATTTTACCAAGAAAATATAAATATAAGCATTTTCTTACTCACGTAAAGAAGGGCATAAGTCACCTATGTATTCAAAAATTAGACTTACGGATGAAAACAAGCTAACACTAGAACCTGAGACAGACAGATATGCAGGTAGAAAGATAGGGATGGAAGTTTGCCTTCAATGCAACACTAGACATATTGGGCTCCATTTATCATTGCAATTCTCCTACATTTACGCCTATAAATACGCCGGCGTAAATTCTCTCCTATGTATTAAAACAAAATACGACTAAAAAAACTGATTTTCGACCGAAATATCCGACCACTCTATTCTATCTCGCCAAGGCGCACATGTGCGCCGATTGAAGCTTAAAACAGCGCTTTTTCGGTCGTATTTTCATCAAATCGACTAACAGATCGCCAAATTTCATATTTATCACTATTTTGCGCCATGGGAGAACCTAATATTCTCCTACAATTACGCCCTCCAAAGTTCTCCATATCCACTGAGGAGAACATTTCATTTACTTCATTTTTTGTGAGAGAGAAGATGGAATATTTTCTGCTGTTGGCTGCTATTTCTTTGGCAAGGGGCCGTGAAAATCGTCTTGATGATGGTAATATGCCCATACGGAGACGCCAAAGAGTGCCTAGAGTTTTTTTACCCCGGTGTGGACTACAGGCATTGTCTGATAAGGAGATAAAGCAAAGATTTCGCATAAATAGGGAGAGTATTATAAATCTTTACTCTCTGATCCAAAATGACATAGACCCTAGGACAAGAAGAACAAGGGCGATACCTGGACTTTTAAAATTATTAGCAGTTTTGCATTTCTTGTCAACTGGTTCATTTCAGGCAGTCTCTAGTGCTGTGGTGGGCATTAGCCAGCCTTCATTTTGCAGGCATCTAAGAATTGTTTTAAAAGCAGTTTTGAAACATCTGAAGAAGTTTATTTTTGTACCCAGGAATGTGCAAGAATGGCACACAGTTAAGGCATCTTTTTATCAAGTAGCTGGTATGCCTAATGTTCTTGGTGCAATTGATTGCACACACATAGCTTTAAGACCACCAGCTTTAAGGGAGGAGCAATACAGGAATAGAAAAAGCTTCCATTCACTGAATGTTCAGGCTGTTTGTGATGCCAACCTCAAAATTTGGGCTGTGAGTTCAGGATTTCCAGGTTCCTGCCACGATTACCATATCCTCAAACAATCAGCATTATTTACATCGTTTGAACGTGGAGACATGCCCCATGGTTGGCTATTGGGTGAGTTTAACTTCATATTTGTTGTTGTTATTGTTTTTATGTTTAATTTTGGTTTTCAACTTTGAAGGACATAGATTTTTAGTTAGATGTATATACACTTTAGACCTTTTTTTTTTGTGAAAATTAATTTTATGATCTTTTCATTTATGTTATTATTTATTTCATTAATTTCTGTATTTCTAAAAGTGCATATAGATTGTTATTCCAATGTAATAATTCTTTTGATTTTTTTATTTGTAGGTGATAGTGGTTATCCGTGTAGGCCTTGGCTTCTGACACCAGTACCATCGCCCCATACACGTGCAGAGATCAAATTCAACGAGTCACACCGTAGTACAAGAAGTGCTATCGAGAGAACCTTCGGTGTGTTGAAGATGAGATTTCGTGTGTTGGACAGGTCAGGGGGAGACTTGCAATACTCACCAGAGAAGTGCAATGACATTATTTTAGTATGCTGCATGTTACATAATATTGCAATATCTCAAGTTAACGATGATGATTTGTGTCTTGAGGATCAACCAGATGACATCTATGTCCCCCAACAAATATTAAACAGGCACACTACTAGGGCCGGTGTTCAAAATCGTATGGAAATTATTGAGAGATACTTTTCATGTAAGTAATTTTTTTTTTTTTGGGTGTGGGTGGGGCAAAGAATTAGTATTATATTTCTGGATTGCTAATTATCTTTTACCATTGTATTACAGAAACCACGGATAACACAGGAGTTTTTTGAAAATTGGACAATAACAATCATCACTACTGTTATATAATCAGACAGATGAAAAAAAAAAGTTGTGTTTATTTGTTATTAAAATTTTTTTGTTTTTCTTCTTTTAACCCCTTAATGACCACAGCACTTTTCCATTTTCTGTCCGTTTGGGACCAAGGCTATTTTTACATTTTTGAGGTGTTTGTGTTTAGCTGTAATTTTCCTCTTACTCATTTACTGTACCCACACATATTATATACCGTTTTTCTCGCCATTAAATGGACTTTCTAAAGATACCATTATTTTTATCATATCTTATAATTTACTATAAAAAAAATTATAAAATATGAGGAAAAAATGGAAAAAAACACACTTTTTCTAACTTTGACCCCCAAAATCTGTTACACATCTACAACCACAAAAAAACACCCATGCTAAATAGTTTCTAAATTTTGTCCTGAATTTAGAAATACCCAATGTTAACATGTTCTTTGCTTTTTTTGTAAACTATAGGGCCATAAATACAAGTAGCACTTTGCTATTTCCAAACCATTTCTTTTCAAAATTAGCGCTAGTTACATTAGAACACTGATATCTTTCAGGAATCTCTGAATATCCATTGACATGTATATATTTTTTTTTAGAAGACAACCCAAAGTATTGATCTAGGCCCATTTTGGTATATTTCATGCCACCATTTCACCGCCAAATGCAATCAAATACAAAAAATCGTTCACTTTTCACAAATTTTTTCACAAACTTTTGGTTTCTAACTTAAATTATTTACAAACAGCTTGTGCAATTATGGCATAAATTGTTGTAAATTCTTATCTGGGATCCCCTTTGTTCAGAAATAGCAGACATATATGACTTTGGCGTTGCTTTTTGGTAATTAGAAGGCCGCTAAATGCCACTGCGCACCACACGTGTATTATGCCCAGCAGTGAAGGGGTTAATTAGGGAGCATGTAGGGAGCTTTTTGGGATAGTTTTAGCTTTAGTGTAGTGTAGTAGACAACCCCAAGTATTGATATAGGCCAATTTTGGTATATTTTATGCCACCATTTCACCGCCAAATGCGATCAAATTAAAAAAAAAGTTAAATTTTTCTCAATTTTAGGTTTCTCACTGAAATTATTTACAAACAGCTTGTGCAATTATGGCACAAATGGTTGTAAATGCTTCTCTGGGATCCCCTTTGTTCAGAAATAGCAGACATATATGGCTTTGGCATTGCTTTTTGGTAATTAGAAGGCCTCTAAATGCCGCTGCGCATCACACGTGTATTATGGCTAGCAGTGAAGGGGTTAATTATGTAGCTTGTAGGGAGCTTGCAGGGTTAATTTTATCTTTAGTGTAGAGCTCAGCCTCCCACCTGAAACATCAGACCCCCTGATCCCTCCCAAACAGCTCTCTTCCCTCCCCCACCCCACAATTGTCCCCGCCATCTTAAGTACTGGCAGAAACTCTGCCAGTACTAAAATAAAAGGTATTTGGCCATTTAAAAAAAAAAAAAAAAAAAGCATATTTACATATGCTGATGTGTATGATCCCCCCTTAGACCCCAACCTCACTGATCCCCCACCTAACAGCTCTCTAACCCTTCCCCTCTGCCTTAATGGGCGCCATCTTGGGTACTGGCAGCTGTCTGCCAGTACCCAGTTTTGCAAAAAAAGTGCCATTTTATTAAAAAAAAGCAATTTTCTGTAGTGTAGCTTTCCCCCCCACCAAGACCAACCCCCCACCCTTCCAGATCCCTGAGATTATATTTTTTAAAGTTTAAACTTTATTTTTTTTGAATACTTTTTACTATGTTTTTCTGTAGTGTAGCGGTTCCCACCCGCTCCCGCCCCGTGCACGCGCCCGCCCTCCAACCCCCGTGCATGCGCGCGCTCCCGTGCGCGCCCCCGTGGATCCCGCCCCCGATCCCGCCCCCCTCCACTCCATACACAACATCGATGGCCGCCCACCCGCCTCCCACGTAAGCTCCCACCCACCAACGATACCGGCCATCGATGTCCGGTGCAGAGAGGGCCACAGAGTGGCTCTCTCTGCATCGGATGGCCAAGGGGGGTTATTGCAGGATGCCTCCATATCGAGGCATCACTGCAATAACCGGAAAGCAGCTGGAAGCGAGCAGGATCGCTTCCAGCTGCTTTCCAGACCAAGGACGTACGCCACACGTCCTCGGTCATTAAGTGTATTTTTTTAGAGGACGTGTGGCGTACGTCCTTGGTCGTTAAGGGGTTAATAAAAAAATTTTGAACGAACAAACAAACCGCCTTAATTCTTTTTTGTATTTTAAATAACATTTTTATTGTAATAACAAAAACTTGAATACTGAAACATGTAACATTTTTTCTAAAATAACTTAAACTGTAACCAAATTCTAGTGTTTAACTTTTCAACATGAAAAAAAATTGGAACATTAAAGTGCAAAAACAAGAAATATTAATAATTAATTATTGAGTCGGAAATCTTCGATTCAAAATTTCTAATTTCTTTTTGGAATAATCCCTCTTAAATTCGGAATCAGCTTTTAAAATTGCATTTCTTTCTTCTTGTAATCTGATCAGTTCTTTAAAAAATGCACTTTGCTCATTCCTGAACCCCAATGCCATGTCTGTGAGGTTTTGGATATCATTTACCCTGCCTGTGACATCTTCTGGGTTTATCAATTGTTCTGGTCTTTCATCTTCTTCAGAGTCATTGACCATGATATTCTGAGGAGTTTCTAGATTTGGTGGTGTTGGTCCCTCTGATGTTTGTCCCTCAACCTGAGTCTCATCCTCATCTTCTGGACATACCGAATCCTCAACCAGAGGTTCCAAATTGATTTCAACCTGATCTTCTGTATGACATGGAAAATATGTATTATTAATAGGTTAAATTCTTAAAAAAAAAAAAAAATTAACATGACAATTAAATTAGAAGACAACCAACCCTCGAATAATAATATAGAATTGTCCTGCATCGATTGTAGTAAAGCACGAACACCTACAACAACATAAAAATAATATTAGAATATCAACTGCATCGATTTATACAATCAAAATATACATTAGACCACAAGTTATCATCAGTGCTCATCTGGTTTTTAATCATTATTAAAATATATAACAACTATTGTTTGTTTTTTACAAATAACTTACTCTCCCCTTCTTCTCTTTGTACTGTGGATGTGGAGGGTTCTTGGTCTTGTGAGGTGAATTCATTTTCCAAAGGTTGATCCTCTTGTGCATCAATCTCCTCTTCCTGACGTCCCTCATCTTCTTGCTCTAAATAATATAAATATACTTGTATTAAATTTCAATAATTATAGATAAAAACACAATTTCAAATATTTAGATCGATTTCGATAGACAATAGATAGTTATAACACTGACTAGATTAATTTTAATATAGTTCATGTCTCCATTTTCTCCATAATCCTTTTCTGACAAATAAAAATGTAAACTAATCACATTTTTAATATCCAATAGCAGAAATCTACAAAATTAAAGAGATAGTGAGCATATCTACATATACTTTCCATAAAGGAATATCTATTGAATCAAAATAATTACATAATAGATTTCAATAATAAAGATATATAGTTTTTCATTGTCTTTTTTTAAATCATGAACAACAAAATTTTGGTGTCGTTTACATTTAACTTACCTCTAAAATCCATAGTGTCTGCTGGGACATCCAGGCCAACCACAACGGCATCACCCATCCGTGCATAAAGCATCTGTTCAAAGTCCGTTAATTCGGCCCTATATCCAGGGCCTCCACCGGTTCCTTTGGCAGATTGCTTTTCCCTGCAAACCTTTTTCTTTATGTTTTTTCTAATATCCGTTACTCTCTTCCGACAAGCCCGCACATCCTTAGGAAAACTTCCTTCAGCTGAAACAGATCTACTGATTTGTGTCCAAATTGTTCTCTTTCTCTGTGGGTTTACAGTTCTTGCTTGGTACCCAATGATTTCATCGTAGTGTTCGATCACAGCTTCGACCAAAATACAATTCTGCCGATGAGTGAACATGATACTTCTCCCGCTTTTGGTCTTTCCAGCTTGGGAAGATGCCATTGTAAAAATGTGATACAATAGAGCGCAAAAAATAACTAAAGTGTTGATACAAACTGAATAAAGTTTTCTTTTATAACGGTTTCCAAAAAAGTATCTAAATGTAGTTGATGAAAATGGGCGTATACTGTCTGATGTTCTGGAAAGATATGTCGCAGTTTATTTTTAATATGGAATACCTGGATTTCCATTTTTGTTTTTAATAACAATTTTACATGTAAATAAAGATAATTTTGTTATGAATAACAATATTAAATTTAAATATCATTAAATTGTTATATGTATCTTTAATTTTATTTCACCTTATCAACGGATACATGTAACATTTGTTAATGTTGCCCAAAAAATAGTGCTGTTGTGGCGCAGTTCTATACAATGTTTCATTGTTATTAAAATGGATAAAAAAAAACATCAAGTTGTATACTAAAATACGATTCTTGATAATATTTTACAAAATATGTATCCAAATTGAGTGCTATTTGTAAAAATAGGTATTAGCTTACAAAATTGCGCATTTAAAAAAAAAAAATTAGTCCCGTCAGTGAGTAGAGATTGAATAATATTTAGAAAATGCCACGATCCAAGAAGTTCTCTATTGGAGAATTATTGATTATTTCTTACACTATGGATAAATATTTTCCAAAAAAAAGGAAAGGGATTTTCACTTTGGACCAGGACACAAGAAACCGAATTCTCTGTGAAATGGTGCGAAGAGTAAGGAGAGTCTCTGGGCAAAAACGAACGAGGAAACAATGTCTGAAAAGATATAACGACTTGTACCGGAGGCAATCGAAAATGCGCACTTTGATAAAGAGTTATCTTAAAAAATGTAAGCAATATAGATATAAATATAGTTTAATTATATAATCTTAAGTATTAAAAATGTATAGTTTTTAATTGGAATATTTTCAATAAGATAAACAAGTTAAACAATTATAGGATTAAAAGATTACCATTGCCTGCAGATAAGTGTGAATGAATCAAGTTTTTATAGGATTTTCAGACAAATTTTTTGTGTGTTTGGATTTTTAAGAATATATTTTCACAAATTTTTTATTTTATATTTTTTAATAGTCAAAAGAAGAAGAGCTCCAAGGTACCTTCTTCCCATTGATACCAATTCTAGTTCTGAAGGGGAATCAGACCCATTGCCCACAGTTTTTATGGATGAAGATAGGACTCAAGACACAGGTATAAAAAATGTAACTGTAATATCGAGAAAAAAAAATATTCAAAGACAGGTATTAAAGTAAATTTATCTTTTAACTATTTTTTTTTATAATGCTATAGATAATAGCACTCCAAATAATAATGCAATGGATGAGCAAGGAGAAGAAGATATCGATAACATAGAAGGTAATCTAAAAAAAAATTCTTTGAGATTTCTTTAACATATATATTTTATAAATATAAATTTATTTGTAATAATAATTTTAGGACATGTAGAGCCTACAGAGTCAGAAGAACATTTGGAACAAGATGAAGAACATTTGGAACAAGAGGACGAGGAGGGCCATGAAGAAGATGAGGTTCATCAAGGAACATCAGGTGATTTTTTATTTTTTTTATGTTGATATATCCATTATAAAAACATTATATATATATATATATAAATATATATATATATATATATATATATATATAAAACAATTGATATGTATGCATATATATATATATATATATATATATATATATATATATATATATATATACACATATATATATATCAATTTTATTAATGTGTATATATTTTTTGGAAAAACAAATATATATATATATATATATATATATATATATAAAAAAACACAAACACATATTTTTTTATATATATCAATATATATATATATATAGATATATATATAGATAGATCAATATATATAGATAGATAAATAGATAGATAGATAGATAGATATATGTATATAGATCAAAAAAGACAGATGTAAATATAGAAATAAAATTAATTGAAAGATAACATAGATAGAGAGAAAAATATTGTGTAAGATAGATATATTTTAAAATTACATTATCAATACATTGTAATCAAAATTTTGTTTTTTGAAGAAACTCAACAAAATTTAATAAACTTAGAGGTACACGATGAAGACTCTCAGTCACCTCAATATTATAACTGGGGTAAGTGTTATAGCATTTATGAATAAATATATGTTATTGCTGTTGGTAATTCCATTGACAGATATTTTTTTTACTCTCATGTCTATAAATGCTATTCAAAATAATCAAAATATATATATATTTTTTATTTTTTAGTTCCGGATGATGAAAAAATTGTAATAGGCAAAAAAGAGCTCCTTGAAGTCCTGCTTAAAGCTGAAACTGGACTGATAAGCAGTTACTCAGCAGTCAGGAAAATGAGGCTGAAATATGAAAACATGTAACTTTTTCATTTATGTGTTATTAAAAAATTTATGAATGTGCTGGCAACATTTTTTTTTATTTTATTTTATATACAGAATAAATGCATATTATTTAACAAATATAAACAATTGTCGTTATTGTGTAATATATATTGAAACATCTTATCAATGAATTGAAACATCTTATCAATGAAAGTGTAAGATTAGGTCAATGTAAGACGTTAATTTGAAAAGAATAATAGTAGTGAAATGTCTAGAGGGGTTGTGTAAAGTAGGTAGAGAAAAACAAATTAGTTGGTAAAGATAAAAGACGTGTTGAAAATCAAAAGGAATAATAGTTAAAGGTCTGCATGGGGTGTCTAAAATAGCTAAACAAAAGACAAAAAAACAAGACTTTGTAAGACATGTGTTAAAATAACGTAGAATAATAGTAAGGTCTGTATGGGGTGTCTAAAGTAGATAAACCAAAAAATAAGGACTTTGTAATATGTGAAACGTGTTAAAATAACGTGGAATAATAGTATGGGCTCCATTTATCATGATAAATGGAGGCCTAAAAGGTCTGTATGGGGTGTGTAATGTAGAGAAACCAAAACACATGACTTTGTAATAAGTAAGACATGTGTTAAAAATAACGTTGAATAGTAGAAAAAGGTCTGCATGCGGTGTGTTAAGTAGATAAACCAAAAAAAATAACTTTGTAATATGTAAGCCATCTGTTAAAAATAACGTGGAATAGTAGTAAAAGGTTGTGGTTTGTAAAAAAAACACAAAAAGAATAATAATATAGAAATTTGTTCAATTCATATTACAAATATAAATGTTTATATAACCTTAAATTACAACAAATAAAAAGAATGCCTATAATAAAAAAGGAAAATACCAAAAATATGCGCTTTTTTACGATGATGGAATGGTAAATATAGTCGAGATTTATCATTAACACGCCGCATCTCGACTTTGGAAAAAAGCGGTATAATACGACCAGTTTTTTGATAAATATTGGCGCACAAGTGCGCCTCACAGAGGGCGAGCTGCGGAGAACTTCTTGGAGAACTGAAAGTCGGATTTCTCCAAACAATGATAAATGGAGCCCATTGAAACTAAGAGTTAATTTATTTTCCACTTCACTAAATAAAGTCATGTATGTTGCTGTATTATGCTGGACAGAAAAAAAGACTTCCAAATTAAAAACAAAATAAAAAACAGAAAGACAAATTCTGCTTCATCTTAGGGATCAAATGAATAGCAGAGCGAGTGGCACTAAATCACTGCCTGGTACTTGATGACAGCCCAAAACATGTAGTGCATTATGTACAGAATATAGAATGTTCAAAACTTGTCAGCTTTTTTTATGTGTTTTTGTTTGTATTAAGAATGTTATAACTGTTTTGTTACTTTATTGACATGACAAGTTAGAATGTGCTGCCAAGTTAAACACCTCTTGCTTTTGTGTAAAAATTGTGCTTGAACCACATTCCATAGAGAAATATTTTTTTCACAATGCCTTAAACCAGCAATTTATTGCAGCATTTTGAAGAAAAAATATTAATGTGGCAGAAGGATTTTAACAGTTATCATAAGTGACAATTGCTTATCAGGCAAATTCTGTAACCTGGGTTTTCTCAGAAATGGCAGAATTTGCATTTTGATGTCTCTAGGGAGTGGGCCGACTAGAAATTTACAAAAGTATATGTATTTTATAGACATATATATGTGATCTAGTACAGCTAATGATCTGTAGAAAACTATAGTAGATGAAAATCACAATTGTCACTTATGAAAACTTTTAAAATCATGCTATAGACGAGAGATTTCTACCACTTTCTTCTAAAGAAAATTAATTTCCTGCAGAGTGCTTCTTTATTTAAATAAAAATCTTGCCAAAATGGAAAAGAAGGTTTTCTCAATGAAAAAAAAAATAATAATATAATAAACGTTTTTTTTAAAAAAAATCATTAAGCAGAGATGCCCAGAAAATGCCATATTGCCCATATACAAATTGAATTCAGATTGTTTAACAATTACCAGAAACACCACTATATCCAATTGCAAAACACACATGAACTTCATTAACCCCATTGACCCACTTCAGCTTTCATGATCAATGGCCATTATTGGCTATTAAAGGGATAGGAAAGTCAAAATTCAACTTGCAGGATTCAGAGAGAGCATGCAATTTTGCAATTTTTTAAATTCACTTCTATTTTCAAATGTGCTTCATTCTCTTGGAATCCATTGTTAAAAATGAATACGCACATATCCTACACTAGTGGGAGCTAGTTGCTGATTGGTGCCTGCACACATTTGTCTCTTGTGATTGGCTAACTAGATGTGTTCAGATAGTTACCAGTAGTGCAATGCTGTTCCTTCAGCAAAGGATAACAAGATAATGAAGCACATTTGATAATAGAAGTACATTGGAAAGTTGTTTAAAATTGTATGTTCTACCTAAATAATGAAAGAACAATGTTGGGTTTCCTTTCCCTTTAACAGGGCCATTATGCAGAAATGGAGAATGAATATTGTGGAAATTAACAAGAAGCACTGTGATTGCTTTGATTATATTATGAATGAGGATTTCAGGAAGATTGTAATTGACCCCATAGTTACAGTGGGGCAAAAAAGTATTTAGTCAGCCACCAATTGTGCAAGTTCTCCCACTTAGAAGATGAGAGAGGCCTGTAATTTTCATCATAGGTATACCTCAACTATGAGAGACAAAATGTGGAAACAAATCCAGACAATCACATTGTCTGATTTGGAAAGAATTTATTTGCATATTATGGTGGAAAATAAGTATTTGGTCACCTACAAACAAGAAAGATTTCTGGCTCTCACAGACCTGTATCTTCTTCTTTAAGAGGCTCCTCTGTCCTCCACTCATTACCTGTATTAATGGCACCTGTTTGAACTTGTTATCAGTATAAAAGACACCTGTCCACAACCTCAAACAGTCACATTTCAAACTCCACTATGGTGAAGACCAAAGAGCTGTCGAAGGACACCAGAAACAAAATTGTAGACCTGCACCAGGCTGGGAAGACTGAATCTGCAATAGGCAAGCAGCTAGGTGTGAAGAAATCAACTGTGGGAGCAATAATTAGAAAATGGAAGACATACAAGACCACTCATAATCTCCCTCGATCTGGGGCTCCACGCAAGATCTCACCCGTGGGGTCAAAATGATCACAAGAACGGTGAGCAAACGTCCCAGAACGGGGGGACCTAGTGAATGACCTGCAGAGAGCTGGGACCAACGTAACAAAGACTACCATCAGTAACACACTACGCCGCCAGAGACTCAGATCCTGCAGTGCCAGATGTGTCCCCCTGCTTAAGCCAGTACATGTCCGGGCCCATCTGAAGTATGCTAGAGAGCATTTCGATGATCCAGAAGCGGATTGGGAGAATGTCATATGGTCAGATGAAACCAAAGTAGAACTGTTTGGTAGAAACACAACTCGTCGTGTTTGGAGGAGAGAGAATTCTGAGTTGCAACCAAAGAACACCATACCTACTGTGAAGCATGGGGGTGGCAACATCATGCTTTGGGGCTGTTTCTCTGCAAAGGGAACAGGACGACTGATCCGTGTACATGAAAGAATGAATGGGGCCATGTATCGTGAGATTTTGAGTGCAAACCTCCTTCCATCAGCAATGGCATTGAAGATGAAACGTGGCTGGGTCTTTCAGCATGACAATGATCCCAAACACACCGCCCGGGCAACGAAGGAGTGGCTTCGTAAGAAGCATTTCAAGGTCCTGGAGTGGCCTAGCCAGTCTCCAGATCTCAACCCCATAGAAAACCTTTGGAGGGAGTTGAAAGTCCGTTTTGCCCAGCGACAGCCCCAAAACATCACTGCTCTAGAGGAGATCTGCATGCAGGAATGGGCCAACATACCAGCAACAGTGTGTGACAACCTTGTAAAGGCTTACAGAAAACGTTTGACCTCTGTCATTGCCAACAAAGGATATATAACAAAGTATTGAGATGAACTTTTAATATTGACCAAATACTTATTTTCCACCATAATTTGCAAATAAATTCATTCCAAATAAGACAATGTTATTGTCTGGATTTGTTTCCACATTTTGTCTCTCATAGTTGAGGTATACCTATGATGAAAATTATAGGCCTCTCCCATCTTCTTAAGTGGGAGAACTTGCACAATTGGTGGCTGACTAAATACTTTTTTGCCACACTGCATATTCAACCAAAACTGCAATAATAAAATGCTCTAAATATTAGAGCATTTTCTTGTTTCACTTTAATTCTCTCATTGAGTTATTTGTTTGGAACAAGAGAATGGGGTCATACCCAGGATGCCAGTCTAGTACTCTGAGAAGGGATTTTGCATATTTATAATTTAATAAATTTAGCACTACTAATCTTTCCTTTCAATTGGAATTTTCTATTCACACTGGGCTATATTTTCCAAAGCTAAATAGTTAAATCTATGGAGAATATTTATTTATACTGTATTATGAGGTAAAGGAAAAGGTGGCGTTTGTTGGATGAAGACTCAGTATTTTAAGTAGATTGTTCATTTTTACTGTATTAATTTGACCTATTCGGGAAATATTCTTGAAACTACTCAAATATAGCTAATCAAGTATGCTTTAAGGTTTAATAATTAAAATTAAATAACAATGATGTTTTTGGCAATAGATGGATTCTTCATTTTTATGTTTTATGTTGCAAATAAAATGGGAAAATACTTTATGCCCATGAAGAAAACCCTATGGGGATATGTATCAAGCTCTGAATGGAGCTTGATGCCCCGTGTTTCTGGCGAGTCTTCAGACTCACCAGAAACAGCAGTTATGAAGCAGCGGTCACAAAGACCGCTGCTCCATAACATGTCCGCCTGCTCAGGCGGACAGACATCGCCGGAAATCAACCCGATCGCATACGATCGGGTTGATTGACACCCCCTGCTGGTGGCCAATTGGCCGCGATTCTGCAGGGGGCGGCGTTGCACCAGCAGCTCTTGTGAGCTGCTGGTGCAATGCTGAATACGGCGAGCGTATTGCTCGCCGTATTCAGCGATGTCTGTCGGACCTGATCCGCACTGTCGGATCAGGTCCGACAGACATTGATAACTAGGGGCCTATGTCTTCTGGTGGTAATATTTATAAGCTACCTAATATTCAAATCCCCTAATATTCTCTATTATGGATATTAGTTTTCTAGTGATAGTGAAGAAAGTCCAGTCTGTATATAAGGATAAATTATAGTTTTCCTTATCTTTTTGCACTTCTTTACATGCATGTTATTTCTGATGTGTAATGCAAGCGATTCAATTGCAAACATTTTGCGTAACATGCATAAGGGAATTTTTTTTTAATTATTACCATTTGTGTCTTATGGATTTTAGATAAGTGTGTGACTTGTAGTGGTTTGATAGTCTATCCATCTTTATGAGCATGGTATAAATCTTTCTTTACTTATAAGGTCAAGTAGCATGGTTAATCCATGTAGCTATGATCTTTGCATAGTTTAATATCTGTGTTTAGAAGGGATACAGGCTGAAACATTGTAGGACTATAGAATCATAGTTTGGTAAAGCATAATGGGGGGTTCAATTGCCAAGAATGTAAAAGAGGATCTGAGGAAGGGACTCTTATAGCTTGATGTGTAACTACAATCTAACAGTATAAAGAGAGATGAATGAAGCAGCAGCACAACACTGGATTACAGGGTGATTTTGCCTGTCTCAAGAGGAGATTAAGCACAACTTTACATTTCTGTATCTCAACTAGGGATGGGCGAATGTGTTTATATTCGAATTCGAATGTTAGAATGAATGTTATTGTAGAAATTCGATTTACATAATAGAATGTTGATTTTCTTAAAAATTCTATTATCGAATGTTATTTACAGTTTTTGAATGTCACATTCGAATTTGAATGTCACATTCGAATGTCACATTCATAAAACACAATTGTAGACTAGAAATACTATTTCGAATTTGAATGTCACATTTGAATTTGAATGTCACATTCAAATTTGAATATTACATTTATAAAACACAGTATTAGACTAGAAATATTATTTTGAATTCAAATGTGACATTCCAATTCAAATGTCACATTTTAATTCAAATATTACATTTATAAAACACAATATTAGACTAATAATACTATTTTGAATTTGAATGTTACATATGAATTCGATTCTAGCATTCAAATTCGAATATTACATTTATTAAACACAGTTGTAAACTAGAAATACTATTTCAGATTCGAATGTGACATTCGAATTCGAATGTGACATTCGGATTCGAATGTGACATTCGGATTTGAATGTCACATTGGAATTCGAATATTACATTTAAAAAAAAAAGTATTAGACTAGAAATACTATTTTGAATTTGAATGTGAAATTCTAATTTGAATGTCACATTCAAATTTGAATATTACATTTAAAAAACACAGTATTAGACTAGAAATACTATTTCGAATTTGAATGTGACATTCAAATTCAAATGTAGCATTCGAATTTGAATGTAGCATTCAAATTCAAATATTACATTTATTAAACACAGTTGTAGACTAGAGATACTATTTCAAATTTGAATCTCCCATTCGAATATTACATTTTGAAATTTAATGAATACATATCTAAACATTTTATTATTATTCGAACCAATATTCTCATTTTCCCCCTCAGGCAACATATATACTGTACCTATCTTGTGTGGTGCTGTTTTACTACCTAAATAATATATTTTTTTCTTTATTTTAACGTTTTCCCAATTATCTGGTTTACATTCTTTAGTGTAACAAATTATTTATAAGTAGCCAGTTTACCTTTATTTTGTCATTTAAAATAGCTGTTTTTGCCTATTGAAACCGCCACCTTTACTGAAAATATGAATACTTTAGTATTCTCTATTAAAGAATAAAAAACTATATAAACAAGATGCAGGAAGCAGCAATCAAGTTCCCAGTGAGGTAGGGGTGGAAGAGATAGGTAATACAATTTTCTTTTTCAATTGCTCTTCCTAAGTATTTGCCATTGCGTATAGACAGAGATATAAGATAAAGAGAACTTAATGTAGAAAGAGATAGATAAGATTAGAAGGTATGCTATTTCTGCAGACTCAGCACATTTATATGGGCATGTTCATAAGAACAATGGATTTAGTCTTCAATCTGCAAAAAAAACAACAGCTATTTCATTTATAAGAATAAACATAAATGATCAGTTTACATACATGTTATACCCTGCAGCTACTATAACATTAGGTACACATTAGGGGAAAACTCATTTTACAGTATAATGTCCCTTGAAAGGTTATGCACTAAAGCGTGAGTAAATTTAAAATGTTTAATTGTCATACATAGAAAATGTTTTGTTGTCATTTTTGTTGGAATGTGTTAATGTCTTGTAATAAAGCTGGAAGTTGTCCTTTTAGGAGTCTTAACTTGGTATTTAAAACCAATTATATAAAATAAAATCAACCTAAAAAATAATTTATACAGTTTCATTATTTTTAATGTCTCAAACAAAACTAGCATCACACAAATTATAGTTAAAATACACAGAAAATGGAAACCCTGAACCAATTCACCTTCGGTTACTTATTCAAGAAAGAACTAAGATACAGACCTCCCGACTGTCCCTATTTGATAGGGACAGTCTAATTCCCTAATTCTGAGCTCTGTCCTGGTGTCCCTCTGAGAAAAAATTTGCAGAATTTCCCTTAGCCCACGAGACATGCCCATCAACCAACCAGACACATCCATAATCCCACCCACTATCCATAAGTGACCTCCCCCGAGTCCTTAACACCATTCTATAAATGTTGGGATGTATGCAAATAAATGTTCTTGCCTAAATGATACAGGAGCCTTCAAATTAAATAGCTAGATAGTGTCTTGTATTCAATAAGTAACCAATGTCATGCCCTTTGGTACCTAAATGTAAAACATGGGCCCAAAACAATTCTGTACATGAATCTCATTTACATTTCTAGAAAAGGTCTCTCGGGGAAAACACCTTAATCTTCAAGAAATAGACTTCTTTATTTCCTGTTACATCCTTGTACATACTGTAAATGCCAGCTGTCTGCTACATTTATAAAATAAATACCATTCTCTGAGTTACAGGTAACCTTCTGTTCTAGTTTTTTTACCTAAAGCTTGTGGTAAATAATCTTAACATGCATGAGCTAACTACATGTAGTCAAATATTCTCCACGCCTATAACACCGTATAAAATGTATATTTAACCCCTAAACTATCCTCTTCATTTCTGTACAATGAGAGTTCACTTCTAACTCAGCATAATGCACACATTTTAATAACTTACAAGTTTAAATTTTAACAACATATAATGAAGGTTGATAGATTGACAGATCCATAAGCATAAACAGAAAAACAATCTAGGGAGGGGCAATAAAATAAAATGCCACAAACAAAATAATATAGGCGGCAAAATGTGAAGCAGCGAAGAGCTGCTTGTTGTACACCGGTAGGGTTGTCAGGCATCCAATATTTAACCAGACAGTCCTCTTTTTAGGCATCCCTCATTGTAAACTAAATGGTAAAGGTCCCATATGCCTCTATGCATTACACATATGGCCCAGGGGTCAAGCTGGGTGGGAACGCATGGAACGGAGTTCCTGCACTATTTTTGCAGGAGGAACTAAGTTCCCCCTGGACAGAGAACAGAAACTCTGCAGTAAACACTGTTGCTGCTGGTGGGAGGAGCTGAAGCACAATCTGATTAGAGGTATAGTGAGATCCTCTAGTAATGGGTATTAACACTTCCTACAATACACTAAATGCAAGCCTCTCAGCGCTCCTGTTGTGTGATCACCCCGCAATGTGTGAAACACATGGTGCTAACATTTCTGTGTGGCTTGCACTGGGGTTATTTAGCTCCCCTCAGCAGAAATAGGACAATTGCACCTTAAGTGGGCGAGACTCTGTGACAGAGGAGAAGTCTCAGGCCCAACGGCAACCATTCAACCCTTAATTGGTTTTAATTTGCTTTCATTAACCAAAGTGTATATATTATATACATATAAATACAGTCTGTGCGTGTGTGTGTATGAAACAATATTGTTTGGGGGTGGAAGTCTTGGTGAGTTCCCACACTTTTTTGTGGTTGGTCTTGCCCACACTATTATGTGTTCTACTGGCAGTAATGTGGGGTGCCAAATCACCACTTTGTGTGTGTTCCTAGCAGTCTTGGGGGTCAACTCAATATTGTTTATCTATGTTACTTGCAGCCAAAAAGGAAACATATACTAGCAGACAACTAGATAAAATGACTGCTCAGTTATGAAAAACATATATGGTGGGGTCAAAGGTAGCACTCTTGTGGGTAGCCATTGTGTGATCTTCCTCCTGTGCCCAGGCAGCTACAGGTTTTCCAATATTTTTGTGGAGTGCAGCTGGCAACCCTATACACAGGAGCTGCACATGGTGTCACACTGACTTCTTAAAAGTGACACAACTGTTAGAGATGTAGAAAATGTAGAAAGAATAACATTTTGAAAACACTGTATGACTGCTCAGATGCTGTTTACTTTGTATTCTAAGCCATTCTGACACATAATATAAATAAGAAAAAAAAATATTGAATTAGAAAACAATGTAACATAAAAACCAAAAGAAACACAAAAGAAAACAGAATTTTCACAAACATTGATTAATGTAAAAAATATACAGTCAGGGAAGTAAAATATAATCAATGTAATTCAATATTTATGATATTAGAGTCATATGTTTGAATGCAGATTTTTTTTTTAACTATCAATGACCTAGATTACGAGTTGTGCGTTCGTGTTTTAAACCTGAAAAAATGGTAATTTCAGCATTAAAACAGCACCTCAGCCATTACATGTCTTGTCGGTATAGCTGTACCGCGCGCCTTTTAGCCTGTACCACAACGTCAGTCCTGCACACGTAAAAATTACGTTTTTTCATGGGACTTCCATTGCGCTGCCATTACTTACGGGTTTTGCGGTCAGGCTAAAAAGCTAGTGTTGCAGCCTATACAGTCAATATCTGTTCCGCAATTAGAGTGTTACAAAGTACACCAAACACTCATAAACTACCTATTAACCCCTAAACCGAGCCCTTCCGCAGCGCAAATAGTGATGTCGCGAACTGTTCGCCGGAGAACAGTTCCCGGCGATCTTAGCTTGTTTGCGTTCGCCGCGGCGGGCGAACATATGCGATGTTCGATCCGCCCCCTATTCGTCATCATTGAGGAAACTTTGACCCTTTATCTCACAGTCTGCAGACACATTTCAGCCAATCAGCAGCAGACACTCACAGACCCTCCCAGCTCCTGGGCAGCAGCCATTTTAGATTCATTACGATCCTGCATTGTTAGTGAGAGGAGGTTTCGTGCTGCTGCTGCTGATATTATAGGGAAATAGATAGCTAGGCTAGTGTATTTAGTGTCCACTACAGTCCTGAAGGACTCATCTAATCTCTGCTGTAAGGACAGCACCCCAAAAAGCCCTTTTTAGGGCTAGAACTTCAGCCCAAAAAGCCCTTTTTAGGGCTAGAACTTCAGTCGTTTTTTTTTTTTGTTTTTTTTAATTTTATTTGCATTTGCCTGGCTGTCAGCCTGTGTGTGAGGATCACAGCATATACTGTGATTAATGCCACCACTGATATCTGCTTAACATTAGTGTAAATTTAAAAAATACAAACTTTTACATCATTTTGCTAGTGTAATCTAATTTCATTTTCCATCAGGCCTGTGTGTCAGGCCCACATCATATACTGTGATTAATTGCTCTGTTTTCCACCACTTATATCTGGTGTAACATTAGTGTAAATTTAAAAATATAACTTTTACATCAGTCTTCTAGTGTTATTTAATTTTAGTTGCCAGGCCAGCCTGACACTAGTGCCAGCCTGTGTGTCAGGCTGCCAGCATATACTGTGCCAAATGAAAATTATTAAAAATAAAATTAGAGGCGCCCTCAAATACTAGCACTAATCCGCCAGTATTAATGTGCAATGTGCTGCAAAAATGTCATAGAAAAGTTGTTAATATTGACAATAATACAACAAAAACAGTAATGATAACCTACAAATAGATGTATAACCTGTTCAGTTAAAAGTATCTAAGTATGATGTGGTTTACTATAATGAATAAACTATCTCTCTAACAATGTATAATAAGATAGTCCACACTCTCAGAGGTGTTTGTAATCTCCAGGCAGCAATCTCATTCCAGAAAGGTGTTGGCAATCACAGGTTCTGTTCAAAAAGAGAAGAGAGAGAAGAGGCGCCAAATGGTGTGTATCGTTTTAAATTCAGTAGGCCTTGCCCCCAAATAAAAACTACTTACAAAATTTCCAGCACTTGAGAAGTGCCACAAATGCCTTCTGAACTGTTAGCAGCCGTCCAGCTAGCTGAAATGTATCAGAAATGCTTCTATACTGTGCTGTTCAAGACAAAAAAACACAAAAGTGCCACAATAGTGTGTATCAGTGTGATCATTTGATGTAGCGCAACAAATGTAATATACTCACAAGATGTAGGGCACTTGAGAAGTGCCACAAAAGCCTCCTGGACACTTGTCAGCTGTCCAGCTCACTGATAGCATCGATATCCCCTTGGTTCACTTGTTCAGCTCACAAACGGGCTCCAATGCAGCACACTTGGATCTCCCTGCAGCTCAATGTTCAGATGAGTGCAAGTATGGCTACCAATGTTGGATGTGCAAAGTTGCTAAAAATTGCCGTGTACAAGTAGCACGGCAATTTTTAGCAACTTTGCACATCCAACATTGGTAGCCATACTTGCACTCATCTGAACATTGAGCTGCAGGGAGATCCAAGTGTGCTGCATTGGAGCCCGTTTGTGAGCTGAAAAAGTGAACCAAGGGGATATCGATGCTATCAGTGAGCTGGACAGCTGACAAGTGTCCAGGAGGCCTTTGTGGCACTTCTCAAGTGCCCTACATCTTGTGAGTATATTACATTTGTTGCGCTACATCAAATGATCACACTGATACACACTATTGTGGCACTTTTGTGTTTTTTTGTCTTGAACAGCACAGTATAGAAGCATTTCTGATACATTTCAGCTAGCTGGACGGCTGCTAACAGTTCAGAAGGCATTTGTGGCACTTCTCAAGTGCTGGAAATTTTGTAAGTAGTTTTTATTTGGGGGCAAGGCCTACTGAATTTAAAACGATACACACCATTTGGCGCCTCTTCTCTCTCTTCTCTTTTTGAATATACTGTGCCAACTTCCATTCTCAGTGCCCCCACTCCTATCTGTTGTAACATTAGTGTAACTTTTTTAAAAAAAACCTTTTACATCAGTCTGCTAGTGTTATTTAATTGCAGTTGCCTGTCTGGCAGCGTGTGTGCCAGGCCCACTTTCCAACTAGTGCCACAAATCATATTTGTTATAACAGTAGTGTAAATATTTAAAATAAAAACTTTTTTGACTGTGAATCATCAGTCTGCTAGTGCAATTGAATTGCAGTTTCCTGCCTCCCAGCGTGTGTGCCAGGCCCACTTGCCAACTAGTGCCACCAATCATATTTGTTATAACAATATTGTAAATATTTAAAATAAAAACTTTTTTGACTGTGAATCATCAGTCTGCTAGTGCAATTGAATTGCAGTTGCCTGTCTGCCAGCGTGTGTGCCAGGCCCACTTGCCAACTAGTGCCACCAATCATATTTGTTATAACAGTATTGTAAATATTTAAAAAAAAACTTTTTTGACTGTGAAACAAACATCAGTCAGCTAGTGTAATCTAATTACAGTTGCCTGCCTCCCAGCGTGTGTGCCAGGCCCACTTGCCAACTAGTGCCACCAATCATATTTGTTATAACAGTAGTGTAAATTTTTTAAAAAAAACTTTTTTGACTGTGAAACATCAGTCTGCTAGTGTAATCTATTTGAAGTTGCCTGCCTGCCAGCGTGTGTGCCAGGCCCACTTGCCAACTAGTGCCACCAATCATATTTGTTATAACAGTATTGTAAATATTTAAAATAAAAACTTTTTTGACTGTGAAACATCAGTCAGCTAGTGTAATCTAATTGCAGTTGCCTGCCTCCCAGCGTGTGTGCCAGGCCCACTTGCCAACTAGTGCCACCAATCATATTTGTTATAACAGTAGTGTAAATATTTAAAAAAAAACTTTTTTGACTGTGAAACATCAGTCAGCTAGTGTAATCTAATTGAAGTTGCCTGCCAGCGTGTGTGCCAGGCCCACTTGCCAACTAGTGCCACCGATCATATTTGTTATAACAGTATTGTAAATATTTAAAATAAAAACTTTTTTGACTGTGAATCATCAGTCTGCTAGTGCAATTGAATTGCAGTTGCCTGCCTGCCAGCGTGTGTGCCAGGCCCACTTGCCAACTAGTGCCACTAATCATATTTGTTATAACAGTATTGTAAATATTTTAAAACAAAACTTTTTTGACTGTGAAACAAACATCAGTCAGCTAGTGTAATCTAATTGCAGTTGCCTGCCCCCCAGCGTGTGTTTGCCAGGCCCACTTGCCAACTAGTGCCACCAATCATATTTGTTATAACAGTAGTGTAAATATTTAAAAAAAAAACTTTTTTGACTGTGAAACATCAGTCTGCTAGTGTAATATAATTGAAGTTGCCTGCCTGCCAGCGTGTGTGCCAGGCCCACTTGCCAACTAGTGCCACCAATCATATTTGTTATAACAGTATTGTAAATATTTAAAATAAAAACTTTTTTGACTGTGAATCATCAGTCTGCTAGTGCAATTGAATTGCAGTTGCCTGCCTGCCAGCGTGTTTGCCAGGCCCACTTGCCAACTAGTGCCACCAATCATATTTGTTATAACAGTAGTGTAAATATTTTGAAAAAAAAACTTTTTTGACTGTGAAACATCAGTCTGCTAGTGTAATCTAATTGAAGTTGCCTGCCTGCCTGCCAGAGTGTGTGCCAGGCCCACTTGCCAACTAGTGCCACCAATCATATTTGTTATAACAGTATTGTAAATATTTAAAATAAAAACTTTTTTGACTGTGAATCATCAGTCTGCTAGTGCAATTGAATTGCAGTTGCCTGCCTGCCAGTGTGTGTGCCAGGCCCACTTGCCAACTAGTGCCACCAATCATATTTGTTATAACAGTATTGTAAATATTTAAAATAAAAACTTTTTTGACTGTGAATCATCAGTCTGCTAGTGCAATTGAATTGCAGTTGCCTGCCTGGCAGCGTGTGTGCCAGGCCCACTTGCCAACTAGTGCCACCAATCATATTTGTTATAACAGTAGTGTAAATATTTTAAAAAAAACTTTTTTGACTGTGAAACATCAGTCTGCTAGTGTAATCTAATTGAAGTTGCCTGCCTGCCAGCATGTGTGCCAGGCCCACTTGCCAACTAGTACCACCAATCATATTTGTTATAACAGTATTGTAAATATTTAAAATAAAAACTTTTTTGACTGTGAAACATCAGTCAGCTAGTGTAATCTAATTGCAGTTGCCTGCCTCCCAGCGTGTGTGCCAGGCCCACTTGCTAACTAGTGCCACCAATCATATTTGTTATAACAGTATTGTAAATATTTAAAATAAAAACTTTTTTGACTTTGAATCATCAGTCTGCTAGTGCAATTGAATTGCAGTTGCCTGCCTGCCAGCGTGTGTGCCAGGCTCACTTGCCAACTAGTGCCACAAATTATATTTGTTATAACAGTATTGTGAATATTTAAAATAAAAACTTTTTTGACTGTGAAACATCAGTCAGCTAGTGTAATCTAATTGCAGTTGCCTGCCTCCCAGCATGTGTTTGCCAGGCCCACTTGCCAACTAGTGCCACTAATCATATTTGTTATAACAGTAGTGTAAATATTTAAAAAAAAAACTTTTTTGACTGTGAAACATCAGTCTGCTAGTGTAATCTAATTGAAGTTGCCTGCCTGCCAGCGTGTGTGCCAGGCCCACTTGCCAACTAGTGCCACCAATCATATTTGCTATAACAGTATTGTAAATATTTAAAATAAAAACTTTTTTGACTGTGAATCATCAGTCTGCTAGTGCAATTGAATTGAAGTTGCCTGCCTGCCAGCGTGTGTTCCAGGCCCACTTGCCAACTAGTGCCACCAATCATATTTGTTATAAAAATATTGTAAATATTTAAAATAAAAACTTTTTTGACTGTGAATCATCAGTCTGCTGGTGCAATTGAATTGCAGTTGCCTGCCTGCCAGGGTGTGTGCCAGGCCCACTTGCCAACTAGTGCCACCAATCATATTTGTTATAACAGTATTGTAAATATTTAAAAAAAAAATTTGACTGTGAAACATCAGTCTGCTTTTTTGTGTCAGGCTCACAGCGTATACTGTGCCCACTTGCCCAGTGGCACCACTCATAATTTGTTTAATAGTAGTGTAAGTGTACATTTTAAAAAAAATGACAGGCAGAGGCAGGCCACCCCGCAGGTGCCGTCGAGGTCGTGGTGCTGTGATTCCCTTAGACCCTACAACTATGCACAGTGTTCAGAGGCCACGTGCCATGGATGCAAAAAGTTCTGAGGAGGACCTAGTTGAATGGCTAACACAGGACACCCAATCTTCTACAGCTTCCGCTCCTAGTCCTAACCTTGACGCACCATCCACCTCTAGCTTAGCTTCAGGCACCTCTCAAGTGACCAGTGCCACTTGCCCGCCTGCCACCACCACCAACACTAGAACCACAGCCGCTTCACTTGATCTGTCAGAGGAGTTATTGACACATCAGTTGGATGAAATGAGTGATACGCAACCATCATTGACAGAGGATGTAAATAAGAGTGATATGTCTCAGTCAGGCAGCATTACAGACATGGACGTATGGTGTGATGATGATGATGATGTTGTACCCGCTGCTGCTTCCTTTGTTGATTTATCAGATACAAGTGAAGCGGTTGATGATGATGTGTCCATGGATGTCATGTGGGTGCCTGCTAGAAGAGAAGAAGAAGAGGGGGAAAGTTCAGATGGGGAGACAGAGAGGAGGAGGAGGAGACGAGTTGGAAGCAGGGGGAGGTCGTCGCAAGGAGCTAGTGGCACAGTCAGACAGCATGCATCGGCACCCGGGGTCAGCCAGACAGCACGCCAATCAACGCATGCTGTTGCCACCACCAAAATGCCGTCATCGCAGAGCTCAGCAGTGTAGCATTGTTTTTGTGTGTCTGCCTCTGACAACAGTAATGCCATTTGCAACTTGTGCCAAAAGAAATTGAGTTGTGGGAAGTCCAACACCCACCTAGGTACAACTGCTTTGCGAAGGCACATGGCCTCACATCACAAACGCTGATGGGAAGAACACATGAGTAGAAGCAGCACACAAACTCAAAGCCGCCATCCTCCTCCTGGTCCAGCATCTTCAGCCACGTCAACCACTGCTGTCCTCCTTGCCCCCTCTCAACCATCCTCCACTCAGTCTTTCTTACGTAGCAGTTCCTGGTCATCTGCCCACAGTCAGGTGTCTGTCAAGGACATGTTTGAGTGTAAGAAGCCAATTTTCCAAAGTCACCCCCTTGCCCTGGCTTGTCTGAACTCTTAGCCCGCCAGCTTTTACCATACAAGCTGGTGGAGTCTGAGGCGTTCAAAAAAATGTGTTGCTATTGGGACACCGCAGTGGAAGGTACCCGGCTGAAATTTCTTTTCACAAAAGGCAATCCCCAACCTGTACTCGATTGTGCGAAAGGACGTAATGGCATGTCTGGCACACAGCGTTGGGGCAAGGGTCCATCTGACCACTGATAGCTGGTCTGCAAAGCATGGTCAGGGCAGGTATATCGCCTACACTGCGCATTGGGTAAACCTGCTGACGGCTGCCAAGCATGGAATGCATGGCTCTGCAGAGGAGTTGGTGACACTGCCACGACTTGCAGGCAGGCCTGCTGCTACCTCCTCTACTCCTCCTACTCCATCCTCTTCCATAACCTCTTCCTCGGCTGAGTCCTCTTCTGCTGCTGCGTCTTGCTCCACATCAACGGCACCCCCCCAGCTCCCCAGGTACTATTCAACATCCCGGATACAGCAGTGTCATGCCGTCTTGGGGTTGACTTGCCTGAAAGCTGAGAGTCACACCGCACCAGCACTGCTGTCCGCCCTCAATGCACAGGTGGATCAGTGGCTGACTCCGCACCAACTGGAGATTGGCAAAGTTGTTTCTGACAACGGAAGTAATTTGGTGGAGGCATTGAAATTGGGCAAGTTGACACACGTGCCGTGCATGGCACATGTGTGTAATTTGATTGTACAACGATTTGTGCATAAGTACCCAGGCTTACAGGACGTCCTGAAGCAGGCAAGGAAGGTGTGTGGCCATTTCAGGCGTTCCTACACGGCCATGGCGCACTTGTCAGATATCCAGCGGCGAAACAACCTGCCAGTGAGGCGCTTGATTTGCGACAGCCCGACACAGTGGAATTCAACACTCCTAATGTTCGACCGCCTGCTCCAACAAAAAAAAGCTGTTCACGAGTATTTGTATGACCGGGGTGCTAGGACAGCCTCTGGGGAGCTGGGGATTTTTTTGCCATGTTATTGGATGCTGATGCGCAATGCCTGTAGGCTCATGCGTCCTTTTGAGGAGGTGACAAACCTAGTCAGTCGCACCGAAGGCACCATCAGTGGCATCATACCATTTGTTTTCTTCCTGGAGCGTGCCCTGCGAAGAGTGCTGGATCAGGCTGTAGATGAGCCTGAAGAGGAAGAGGAAGAGTTGTGGTGTCCATCACCACCAGAAACAGCCTTATCAGCATCGCTTGCTGGACCAGCGGCAACACAGGAAGAGGATTGTGAGGAAGAGGAGTCAGAGGAGGAATGTGGCTTTGAGGAGGAGAAGGAAGACCAAGCACAACAGGCATCCCAGGGTGCTCGTTGTTGTCACCTATCTGGTTCCCGTGGTGTTGTACGTGGCTGGGGGGAAGAAGATAACTTCAGTGAGATCAGTGAGGACGAGGAACGAGACATGATTAGCTCGGCATCCAACCTTGTGCAAATGGGGTCTTTCATGCTGTCGTGCCTATTGAGGGACCCTCGTATAAAAAAGCTGAAGGAGAACGACCTGTACTGGGTGTCCACGCTACTAGACCACCGGTATAAGCATAAAGTGACTGAAATGTTACAGAATTCCCGCAAGTCGGAAAGGATGGAGCAGTTCAAAAATAAATTAAAAAGTATGCTTTACACAGCGTATAAGGGTGATGTCACAGCACAACGGGAATCTAACAGGGGAAGAGATGAAAGTAATCCTCCTCCTCCTCCCATGACCACACCGGCAAGGACAGGATGCTTTCCAGATGTGTTGTTGATGGAGGACATGCGGACCTTTTTAACTCCTATGCAAAGCCACAGCCCTTCGGGATCCAGCCTCAGAGAAAGACTCAACCGACAGGTAGCAGACCACCTCGCATTAACTGCGGATCTCGACACTCTGAGGAGCGATGGACCCCTTGACTACTGGGTGTGCAGGCTTGACCTGTGGCCTGAGCTATCCCAATTTGCAATCGAACTTCTGGCCTGCCCCGCTTCAAGTGTCCTGTCAGAAAGGACCTTCAGTGCAGCAGGAGGTATTTTCACTGAGAAGAGAAGTCGCCTAGGTCAAAAAAGTCTTGATTATCTCACCTTTATTAAAATGAATGAGGGATGGTTCCAAAGGGACTGACATTGTGCAATACATTAGAGTAAAAAAGGCATGATGAGATGACGAGCTGCCTTGGGCTACAAATGGTACACACGCTGCTGTATTTTATCTTCAAATGCCGGATGACTTGCGTGACTTATCCGCCAACAACTAGGGTTCAAGCCGCAATGTTTTAGGGCACTTTCTAACTGTCAAACAAACATCAATTTTTCTGGCCGCTGTTACAGCAGCGGCTGCAACAATACCAAATTTTTCAGGCATTTGTACATGCCTAATTTTTCTGGCCTCTGGTGCTGCACTGTGGCTACAAAACCCAAACCAAAAAAAAGGCACATAACAGTGATTAAACTGTTAAGAATAGTACTACTTAACACACCACTCATATCTGGTGGCACAGTAGATTGCACGCGCAGTGCCCCAAATTTGAAGTAGGAGGACCGACCAAGCATCTTTTTCCATCTCCCGGTTCCTAAAAATGATCTCCGGGTTCCTAAAATCGATGCCATACCTGTACTCGATTATGCAAAAAGGTTGGCATATGTGTTATTTCATGCTGTTGTGCCTGTTGAGGGTCGTGGACCATCGTATAAAAAGGCTGAAGGAGAATGACCTGTACTGGGTGTCAAAGCATCTTTTTCCATCTCCCGGTTCCTTCCTAAAAATGGTCTCCAGTTTCCTAAAATTGATGCCATACCTGTACTCAATTGTGCAAAAGGATGGCATATGTGTGATGGTATTTCATGCTGTTGTGCCTGTTGAGGGTCGGGGACCCTCGTATAAAAAGGCTGAAGGAGAACGACCTGTACTGGGTGTCCAAGCATGTTTTTTGTTCAATTTCCCGGTTCCTAAAATTGATCTCCGGGTTCCTAAAATCGATGCCATACCTGTACTCTATTGTGCAAAAGGATGGCATATGTGGTGTTTCATGCTGTTGTGCCTGTGGAGGGTTGGGGACACCCGTATAAAAAGTCTGAAGGAGAACGACCAGTACTGGGTGTCCAAGCATCTTTTTCCATCTCCCGGTTCCTAAAAATTATCTCCGGGTTCCTAAAATCGATGCCATACCTGTACTCTATTGTGCAAAAGGATGGCATATGTGGTGTTTCATGCTGTTGTGCCTGTGGAGTGTCGGGGACACCCGTATAAAAAGGCTGAAGGAGAATGACCAGTACTGGGTGTCCAAGCATCTTTTTCCATCTCCTGGTTCCTAAAAATTATCTCCGGGTTCCTAAAATCGATGCCATACCTGTACTCTATTGTGCAAAAGGATGGCATATGTGGTGTTTCATGCTGTTGTGCCTGTTGAGGGTCGGGGACCCAAGTATAAAAAGGTTGAAGGAGAACGACCTGTACTGGGTGTCCAAGCATCTTTTTCCATCTCCCGGTTCCTAAAAATTATCTCCGGGTTCCTAAAATCGATGCCATACCTGTACTCTATTGTGCAAAAGGAAGTAACCTTACCATGGGTCTCAGACCGCATGTTTTATTGTTATACTTTGTCAGGGTAATCAGGCAGGCCATATAGACCTCCCCCGATAGGGGGAGTAAAAGGGATTAAAGTGCTAAGAATAGTACTACTTAACACAACCTAGTTACCATGGGTCCCAGACCGCATGTTTTATTGTTATACTTTGTCATGGTAATCAGGCAGGCCATATAGACCTCCCCCAATAGGGGGAGTAACAGGGATTAAATGGCTAAGAATAGTACTACTTAACACAACCTAGTTACCATGGGTCCCAGACCGCATGTTTTATTATTATACTTTGTCAGGGTAATCAGGCAGGCCATATAGACCTCCCCCGATAGGGGGAGTAACAGGGATTATACAAACCATTGGGATCCAGAATCCCTGAAAGAGAAATGCTTGGATAGCACTCTGTGCCCAGACTATATAGGTAGAGGCAATGCTAATTAAAATTTAACTTTTATTTGCTTTATTAAAAAATGGGTTAACACAAAAACATTTAAAATTTCCTCTATCGTGGGTAGCTATATGATATGTGAGATCTGTTATTCTCAATTTAGCCTGATACCAACTAATTCATTATTGGGTCTCACTGTATCATTAATACCATTCAGGAAGTAGTTTTATATCGAGGTTGTGTTGTGATTATGATACACTAGTGGTAACTTATTATTAATCACACTCTAGTCCTGGAGAGTAAATTCTGGCTGTCTCAGTGAAGTCACCTCACAGGTAATGAAGTTACCAAATGGATTATGTTATCATGTATTGATTCAAACTAACGTAAATACATTTTCTATCATCGTGTGGCACATTAGCACTCCATATTACTAAAAGGGTGGAATGGGACAGTTGTATTCTGACAGGATATAATGATGATCCAATTGTAGATAGACTATAATTCGTCTTGTGTTGTGGTGTACACTTTGTGTGAATAAAATTGTGCCCAACTCAGTGTCACTGTTATTTGTCTCAGTGTGTCTCTATATATATTTTATTGTCTTCTTGTGGCTTTCATTCTCACATGGGATGTAACAGTTCTCATGCGTGTTAAACTGCTCAATAAATTTAATGTACTGCTTTCACTTGTGTGAATTTAATTGTTGTCATTTTACACATAGATTGCATGATAATCTAGCTTGAATGTTTTACCCACAGTAAGCACCTCATTCCAACATTTGTTATAGCTGTATTATTTTTATCTTTAATCACAATATAGGTGTCTTGTTGTAGAACCTTATTTTAACATTTGTTATAGCTGTATTATTTGCTTTACTTTTTATCTTTAATCACAATATAATTATCTTGTTATAGAACCTTATTCCAATGGTTGCGATAACTTTTCAGATTTGTAACTTGTATACAATAGTATGTTCTGTTAGTGCACACTGTATTGATTTGAATATTCAATTGGGGCTAAAAAATATATATACAGGAAATTGTTCCTAGTAGAATTTGTAATAAGCCTCAATATTTCAGCACAATAATGTACATTATCTGAGCATTAGGTTTGCCAAGTGCAGTTATTTAGTGACTATGGAACCTTATTCCAATGGTTGCTATAACTTATGGGATTTGTAACTTATGTGGATTGCGCATTGTCCGAGCATTAGGTTTACCCTGTGCGGTTATTAACCGATATTTTTCTTTGTCCTCAAGCTGCTAATTATTAATGTGCAGTGTAGCCACTATTTATCTCTATCAGGTACTGCCATCAGTTGTTCATCTCATGTACGCTTGTAACATGGATTGCTACATATGTTGCGCACCCAAATCATACACGCATCATTCAATATCCTTGTAGCTTTTACATAAAAGTGTATATCTATCCCGGTATCTAATCCGGTAATAAGGAATGTTTATCTGCCCCGGTGTGTAATCCGGTGATTAGTTATTGTTGGATGCTTTAAGCTATATTAGTTCCATTGTGTAATCAAACTAATCTGTTTTCTGATTACACACTGCAACTGTTTGCACATTGGGTTAAGTTAATATATATAGTTCTGAAATAGATTCAATCATTAACCCCAATGCATATGGACAGTGCTGCGTGCTATCAATAAGATTAACGTTAGCTGTATCGAAAAAATGTGGATTGGTACTGTGTCTCTGTGTTCACAGATTGCTCTCCACTGTAGTGCGATCAAACACTCACAACCTCTTTTGCGGCTAAGCCGTCAACTATTATTGCGGTACTAATGATTGGTATTTTAAACTACGATAGATTTCTATTAAAACATACAATGATTGCAGGACCCCATTGTCCCACACAACTCCCCTGATGCATTTCGCCTGTTTAGGCTTTGTCAAAACATTTGGTAACTTCATTACCTGTGAGGTGACTTCACTGAGACAGCCAGAATTTACTCTCCAGGACTAGAGTGTGATTAATAATAAGTTACCACTAGTGTATCATAATCACACCACAACCTCGATATAAAACTACTTCCTGAATGGTATTAATGATACAGTGAGACCCAATAATGAATTAATTGGTATCAGGCCAAATTGAGAATAACAGATCTCACATATCATATAGCTACCCACGATAGAGGAAATTTTAAATGTTTTTGTGTTAACCCATTTTTTAATAAAGCAAATAAAAGTAAAATTTTAATTAGCATTGATTTGCCTCTACCTATATAGTCTGGGCACAGAGTGCTATCCAAGCATTTCTCTTACCATGAGTCCCAGACCGCATGTTTTATTGTTATACTTTGTCAGGGTAATCATGCAGGCCATATAGACCTCCCCCGATAGGGGGAGTTACAGGGATTAAAGTGCTAAGAATAGTACTACTTAACACAACCTTACCATGGGTGTCAGACCGCATGTCTTATTGTTATATTTTGTAAGGGTAATTATATATCATGCAGGCCATATAGACCTCCCCCGATAGGGGGAGTAACAGGGATTAAACTGCTAAGAATAGTACTACTTAACACAACCTAGTTATCATGGGTCCCAGACCGCATGTTTTATTATTATACTTTGTCAGGGTAATCAGGCAGGCCATATAGACCTCCCCCGATAGGGGGAGTAAAAGGGATTAAACTGCTAAGAATAGTACTACTTAACACAACCTAGTTACCATGGGTCCCAGACCGCATGTCTTATTGTTATACTATGTCAGGGTAATTATATATCATGCAGGCCATATAGACCTCCTCCGATAGGGGGAGTTACAGGGATTAAAGTGCTAAGAATAGTACTACTTAACACAACCTAGTTACCATGGGTCCCAGACCGCATGTTTTGCTGTTATACTTTGTCAGGGTAATCATGCAGGCCATATAGACCTCCCCCGATAGGGGGAGTTACAGAGATTAAAGTGCTAAGAATAGTACTACTTAACACAACCTAGTTACCATGGGTCCCAGACCGCATGTTTAATTATTATATTTTGTAAGGGTAATCATGCAGGCCATATAGACCTCCCCCGATAGGGTGAGTAACAGGTATTAAAATGCTAAGAACAGTACTACTTAACACAACCTTACCATGGGTCCCAGAGCATATGTTTTATTATTATATTTTGTAAGGGTAATCATGCAGGCCATATAGACCTCCCCCGATAGGGGTAGTAACAGGGATTAAAGTGCTAAGAATAGTACTACTTAACACAACCTAGTTACCATGGGTCCCAGACCGTATGTCTTGTTGTTATACTTTGTCAGGGTAATCATGCAGGCCATATAGACCTCCCCCAATAGGGGGAGTTACAGGGATTAAACTGCTAAGAATAGTACTACTTAACACAACCTAGTTACCATGGGTCCCAGACCGCATGTCTTATTGTTATACTATGTCAGGGTAATTATATATCATGCAGGCCATATAGACCTCCTCCGATAGGGGGAGTTACAGGGATTAAAGTGCTAAGAATAGTACTACTTAACACAACCTAGTTACCATGGGTCCCAGACCACATGTTTTGTTGTTATACTTTGTCAAGGTAATCATGCAGGCCATATAGACCTCCCCCGATAGGGGGAGTTACAGGGATTAAAGTGCTAAGAATAGTACTACTTAACACAACCTAGTTACCATGGGTCCCAGAACGCATGTTTTGCTGTTATACTTTGTCAGGGTAATCATGCAGGCCATATAGACCTCCCCCGATAGGGGGAGTTACAGAGATTAAAGTGCTAAGAATAGTACTACTTAACACAACCTAGTTACCATGGGTCCCAGACCGCATGTTTAATTATTATATTTTGTAAGGGTAATCATGCAGGCCATATAGACCTCCCCCGATAGGGTGAGTAACAGGTATTAAAATGCTAAGAACAGTACTACTTAACACAACCTTACCATGGGTCCCAGAGCATATGTTTTATTATTATATTTTGTAAGGGTAATCATGCAGGCCATATAGACCTCCCCCGATAGGGGTAGTAACAGGGATTAAAGTGCTAAGAATAGTACTACTTAACACAACCTAGTTACCATGGGTCCCAGACCGTATGTCTTGTTGTTATACTTTGTCAGGGTAATCATGCAGGCCATATAGACCTCCCCCTATTGGGGGAGTTACAGGGATTAAAGTGCTAAGAATAGTACTACTTAACACAACCTAGTTACCATGGGTCCTAGACCGCATGTTTTGTTGTTATACTTTGTCAGGGTAATCATGCAGGCCATATAGTCCTCCCCCGATATGGGGAGTAACAGGTATTAAACTGCTAAGAACAGTACTTCTTAACACAACCTAGTTACCATGGATCCCAGACCGCATGTCTTGTTGTTATACTTTGTCAGGGTAATCATGCAGGCCATATAGACCTCCCCCAATAGGGGGAGTTACAGGGATTAAAGTGCTAAGAATAGTACTACTTAACACAACCTAGTTACCATGGGTCCTAGACCGCATGTTTTGTTGTTATACTTTGTCAGGGTAATCATGCAGGCCATATAGTCCTCCCCTGATATGGGGAGTAACAGGGATTAAAGTGCTAAGAATAGTACTACTTAACACAACCTAGTTACCATGGGTCCCAGACCGTATGTCTTGTTGTTATACTTTGTCAGGGTAATCATGCAGGCCATATAGACCTCCCCCAATAGGGGGAGTTACAGGGATTAAAGTGCTAAGAATAGTACTACTTAACACAACCTAGTTACCATGGGTCCTAGACCGCATGTTTTGTTGTTATACTTTGTCAGGGTAATCATGCAGGCCATATAGTCCTCCCCCGATATGGGGAGTAACAGGTATTAAACTGCTAAGAACAGTACTTCTTAACACAACCTAGTTACCATGGATCCCAGACCGCATGTCTTGTTGTTATACTTTGTCAGGGTAATCATGCAGGCCATATAGACCTCCCCCAATAGGGGGAGTTACAGGGATTAAAGTGCTAAGAATAGTACTACTTAACACAACCTAGTTACCATGGGTCCTAGACCGCATGTTTTGTTGTTATACTTTGTCAGGGTAATCATGCAGGCCATATAGTCCTCCCCCGATATGGGGAGTAACAGGGATTAAACTGCTAAGAACAGTACTACTTAACACAACCTAGTTACCATGGGTCCCAGACCGTATGTCTTGTTGTTATACTTTGTCAGGGTAATCATGCAGGCCATATAGACCTCCCCCAATAGGGGGAGTTACAGGGATTAAAGTGCTAAGAATAGTACTACTTAACACAACCTAGTTACCATGGGTCCTAGACCGCATGTTTTGTTGTTATACTTTGTCAGGGTAATCATGCAGGCCATATAGTCCTCCCCCGATATGGGGAGTAACAGGTATTAAACTGCTAAGAACAGTACTTCTTAACACAACCTAGTTACCATGGATCCCAGACCGCATATCTTGTTGTTATACTTTGTCAGGGTAATCATGCAGGCCATATAGACCTCCCCCAATAGGGGGAGTTACAGGGATTAAAGTGCTAAGAATAGTACTACTTAACACAACCTAGTTACCATGGGTCCTAGACCGCATGTTTTGTTGTTATACTTTGTCAGGGTAATCAGGCAGGCCATATAGACCTCCCCCGATAGGGGGAGTAAAAGGGATTAAACTGCTAAGAATAGAACTACTTAACACAACCTAGTTACCATGGGTCCCAGACCGCATGTCTTATTGTTATACTATGTCAGGGTAATTATATATCATGCAGGCCATATAGACCTCCTCCGATAGGGGGAGTTACAGGGATTAAAGTGCTAAGAATAGTACTACTTAACACAACCTAGTTACCATGGGTCCCAGACCACATGTTTTGTTGTTATACTTTGTCAAGGTAATCATGCAGGCCATATAGTCCTCCCCCGATATGGGGAGTAACAGGTATTAAACTGCTAAGAACAGTACTTCTTAACACAACCTAGTTACCATGGATCCCAGACCGCATATCTTGTTGTTATACTTTGTCAGGGTAATCATGCAGGCCATATAGACCTCCCCCAATAGGGGGAGTTACAGGGATTAAAGTGCTAAGAATAGTACTACTTAACACAACCTAGTTACCATGGGTCCTAGACCGCATGTTTTGTTGTTATACTTTGTCAGGGTAATCATGCAGGCCATATAGTCCTCCCCCGATATGGGGAGTAACAGGTATTAAACTGCTAAGAACAGTACTTCTTAACACAACCTAGTTACCATGGATCCCAGACCGCATATCTTGTTGTTATACTTTGTCAGGGTAATCATGCAGGCCATATAGACCTCCCCCAATAGGGGGAGTTACAGGGATTAAAGTGCTAAGAATAGTACTACTTAACACAACCTAGTTACCATGGGTCCTAGACCGCATGTTTTGTTGTTATACTTTGTCAGGGTAATCATGCAGGCCATATAGTCCTCCCCCGATATGGGGAGTAACAGGGATTAAACTGCTAAGAACAGTACTACTTAACACAACCTAGTTACCATGGGTCCCAGACCGTATGACTTGTTGTTATACTTTGTCAGGGTAATCATTTAGGCCATATAGACCTCCCCCAATAGGGGGAGTTACAGGGATTAAAGTGCTAAGAATAGTACTACTTAACACAACCTAGTTACCATGGGTCCTAGACCGCATGTTTTGTTGTTATACTTTGTCAGGGTAATCATGCAGGCCATATAGTCCTCCCCCGATATGGGGAGTAACAGGTATTAAACTGCTAAGAACAGTACTTCTTAACACAACCTAGTTACCATGGATCCCAGACCGCATATCTTGTTGTTATACTTTGTCAGGGTAATCATGCAGGCCATATAGACCTCCCCCAATAGGGGGAGTTACAGGGATTAAAGTGCTAAGAATAGTACTACTTAACACAACCTAGTTACCATGGGTCCTAGACCGCATGTTTTGTTGTTATACTTTGTCAGGGTAATCAGGCAGGCCATATAGACCTCCCCCGATAGGGGGAGTAAAAGGGATTAAACTGCTAAGAATAGTACTACTTAACACAACCTAGTTACCATGGGTCCCAGACCGCATGTCTTATTGTTATACTATGTCAGGGTAATTATATATCATGCAGGCCATATAGACCTCCTCCGATAGGGGGAGTTACAGGGATTAAAGTGCTAAGAATAGTACTACTTAACACAACCTAGTTACCATGGGTCCCAGACCACATGTTTTGTTGTTATACTTTGTCAAGGTAATCATGCAGGCCATATAGTCCTCCCCCGATATGGGGAGTAACAGGTATTAAACTGCTAAGAACAGTACTTCTTAACACAACCTAGTTACCATGGATCCCAGACCGCATATCTTGTTGTTATACTTTGTCAGGGTAATCATGCAGGCCATATAGACCTCCCCCAATAGGGGGAGTTACAGGGATTAAAGTGCTAAGAATAGTACTACTTAACACAACCTAGTTACCATGGGTCCTAGACCGCATGTTTTGTTGTTATACTTTGTCAGGGTAATCATGCAGGCCATATAGTCCTCCCCCGATATGGGGAGTAACAGGTATTAAACTGCTAAGAACAGTACTTCTTAACACAACCTAGTTACCATGGATCCCAGACCGCATATCTTGTTGTTATACTTTGTCAGGGTAATCATGCAGGCCATATAGACCTCCCCCAATAGGGGGAGTTACAGGGATTAAAGTGCTAAGAATAGTACTACTTAACACAACCTAGTTACCATGGGTCCTAGACCGCATGTTTTGTTGTTATACTTTGTCAGGGTAATCAGGCAGGCCATATAGACCTCCCCCGATAGGGGGAGTAAAAGGGATTAAACTGCTAAGAATAGTACTACTTAACACAACCTAGTTACCATGGGTCCCAGACCTCATGTCTTATTGTTATACTATGTCAGGGTAATTATATATCATGCAGGCCATATAGACCTCCTCCGATAGGGGGAGTTACAGGGATTAAAGTGCTAAGAATAGTACTACTTAACACAACCTAGTTACCATGGGTCCCAGACCACATGTTTTGTTGTTATACTTTGTCAAGGTAATCATGCAGGCCATATAGACCTCCCCCGATAGGGGGAGTTACAGGGATTAAAGTGCTAAAAATAGTACTACTTAACACAACCTAGTTACCATGGGTCCCAGACCGCATGTTTTGCTGTTATACTTTGTCAGGGTAATCATGCAGGCCATATAGACCTCCCCCGATAGGGGGAGTTACAGAGATTAAAGTGCTAAGAATAGTACTACTTAACACAACCTAGTTACCATGGGTCCCAGTCCGCATGTTTAATTATTATATTTTGTAAGGGTAATCATGCAGGCCATATAGACCTCCCCCGATAGGGTGAGTAACAGGTATTAAAATGCTAAGAACAGTACTACTTAACACAACCTTACCATGGGTCCCAGAGCATATGTTTTATTATTATATTTTGTAAGGGTAATCATGCAGGCCATATAGACCTCCCCAGATAGGGGTAGTAACAGGGATTAAAGTGCTAAGAATAGTACTACTTAACACAACCTAGTTACCATGGGTCCCAGACCGTATGTCTTGTTATTATACTTTGTCAGGGTAATCATGCAGGCCATATAGACCTCCCCCAATAGGGGGAGTTACAGGGATTAAACTGCTAAGAATAGTACTACTTAACACAACCTAGTTACCATGGGTCCCAGACCGCATGTCTTATTGTTATACTATGTCAGGGTAATTATATATCATGCAGGCCATATAGACCTCCTCCGATAGGGGGAGTTACAGGGATTAAAGTGCTAAGAATAGTACTACTTAACACAACCTAGTTACCATGGGTCCCAGACCACATGTTTTGTTGTTATACTTTGTCAAGGTAATCATGCAGGCCATATAGACCTCCCCCGATAGGGGGAGTTACAGGGATTAAAGTGCTAAGAATAGTACTACTTAACACAACCTAGTTACCATGGGTCCCAGAACGCATGTTTTGCTGTTATACTTTGTCAGGGTAATCATGCAGGCCATATAGACCTCCCCCGATAGGGGGAGTTACAGAGATTAAAGTGCTAAGAATAGTACTACTTAACACAACCTAGTTACCATGGGTCCCAGACCGCATGTTTAATTATTATATTTTGTAAGGGTAATCATGCAGGCCATATAGACCTCCCCCGATAGGGTGAGTAACAGGTATTAAAATGCTAAGAACAGTACTACTTAACACAACCTTACCATGGGTCCCAGAGCATATGTTTTATTATTATATTTTGTAAGGGTAATCATGCAGGCCATATAGACCTCCCCCGATAGGGGTAGTAACAGGGATTAAAGTGCTAAGAATAGTACTACTTAACACAACCTAGTTACCATGGGTCCCAGACCGTATGTCTTGTTGTTATACTTTGTCAGGGTAATCATGCAGGCCATATAGACCTCCCCCAATAGGGGGAGTTACAGGGATTAAAGTGCTAAGAATAGTACTACTTAACACAACCTAGTTACCATGGGTCCTAGACCGCATGTTTTGTTGTTATACTTTGTCAGGGTAATCATGCAGGCCATATAGTCCTCCCCCGATATGGGGAGTAACAGGTATTAAACTGCTAAGAACAGTACTTCTTAACACAACCTAGTTACCATGGATCCCAGACCGCATGTCTTGTTGTTATACTTTGTCAGGGTAATCATGCAGGCCATATAGACCTCCCCCAATAGGGGGAGTTACAGGGATTAAAGTGCTAAGAATAGTACTACTTAACACAACCTAGTTACCATGGGTCCTAGACCGCATGTTTTGTTGTTATACTTTGTCAGGGTAATCATGCAGGCCATATAGTCCTCCCCCGATATGGGGAGTAACAGGGATTAAAGTGCTAAGAATAGTACTACTTAACACAACCTAGTTACCATGGGTCCCAGACCGTATGTCTTGTTGTTATACTTTGTCAGGGTAATCATGCAGGCCATATAGACTTCCCCCAATAGGGGGAGTTACAGGGATTAAAGTGCTAAGAATAGTACTACTTAACACAACCTAGTTACCATGGGTCCTAGACCGCATGTTTTGTTGTTATACTTTGTCAGGGTAATCATGCAGGCCATATAGTCCTCCCCCGATATGGGGAGTAACAGGTATTAAACTGCTAAGAACAGTACTTCTTAACACAACCTAGTTACCATGGATCCCAGACCGCATGTCTTGTTGTTATACTTTGTCAGGGTAATCATGCAGGCCATATAGACCTCCCCCTATTGGGGGAGTTACAGGGATTAAAGTGCTAAGAATAGTACTACTTAACACAACCTAGTTACCATGGGTCCTAGACCGCATGTTTTGTTGTTATACTTTGTCAGGGTAATCATGCAGGCCATATAGTCCTCCCCCGATATGGGGAGTAACAGGGATTAAACTGCTAAGAACAGTACTACTTAACACAACCTAGTTACCATGGGTCCCAGACCGTATGTCTTGTTGTTATACTTTGTCAGGGTAATCATGCAGGCCATATAGACCTCCCCCAATAGGGGGAGTTACAGGGATTAAAGTGCTAAGAATAGTACTACTTAACACAACCTAGTTACCATGGGTCCTAGACCGCATGTTTTGTTGTTATACTTTGTCAGGGTAATCATGCAGGCCATATAGTCCTCCCCCGATATGGGGAGTAACAGGTATTAAACTGCTAAGAACAGTACTTCTTAACACAACCTAGTTACCATGGATCCCAGACCGCATGTCTTGTTGTTATACTTTGTCAGGGTAATCATGCAGGCCATATAGACCTCCCCCAATAGGGGGAGTTACAGGGATTAAAGTGCTAAGAATAGTACTACTTAACACAACCTAGTTACCATGGGTCCTAGACCGCATGTTTTGTTGTTATACTTTGTCAGGGTAATCATGCAGGCCATATAGTCCTCCCCCGATATGGGGAGTAACAGGGATTAAACTGCTAAGAACAGTACTACTTAACACAACCTAGTTACCATGGGTCCCAGACCGTATGTCTTGTTGTTATACTTTGTCAGGGTAATCATGCAGGCCATATAGATCTCCCCCGATAGGGGGAGTAACAGGTATTAAAGTGCTAAGAATAGTACTACTTAACACAACCTAGTTACCATGGGTCGCAGAACGCATGTTTTATTGTTATACTTTGTCAGGGTAATCATGCAGGCCATATAGACCTCCCCCGATAGGGGGAGTTACAGGGATTAAAGTGCTAAGAATAGTACTAATATAAACACAACCTAGTTACCATGGGTCCCAGACCGCATGTTTTGTTGTTATACTTTGTCAGGGTAATCATGCAGGCCATATAGACCTCCCCCGATAGGGGGAGTTACAGGGATTAAAGTGCTAAGAATAGTACTACTTAACACAACCTAGTTACCATGGGTCCCAGACCGCATGTTTTGTTGTTATACTTTGTCAGGGTAATCATGCAGGCCATATAGTCCTCCCCCGATATGGGGAGTAACAGGGATTAAAGTGCTAAGAATAGTACTACTTAACACAACCTAGTTACCATGGGTCCCAGACCGTATGTCTTGTTGTTATACTTTGTCAGGGTAATCATGCAGGCCATATAGACTTCCCCCAATAGGGGGAGTTACAGGGATTAAAGTGCTAAGAATAGTACTACTTAACACAACCTAGTTACCATGGGTCCTAGACCGCATGTTTTGTTGTTATACTTTGTCAGGGTAATCATGCAGGCCATATAGTCCTCCCCCGATATGGGGAGTAACAGGTATTAAACTGCTAAGAACAGTACTTCTTAACACAACCTAGTTACCATGGATCCCAGACCGCATGTCTTGTTGTTATACTTTGTCAGGGTAATCATGCAGGCCATATAGACCTCCCCCAATAGGGGGAGTTACAGGGATTAAAGTGCTAAGAATAGTACTACTTAACACAACCTAGTTACCATGGGTCCTAGACCGCATGTTTTGTTGTTATACTTTGTCAGGGTAATCATGCAGGCCATATAGTCCTCCCCCGATATGGGGAGTAACAGGGATTAAACTGCTAAGAACAGTACTACTTAACACAACCTAGTTACCATGGGTCCCAGACCGTATGTCTTGTTGTTATACTTTGTCAGGGTAATCATGCAGGCCATATAGACCTCCCCCAATAGGGGGAGTTACAGGGATTAAAGTGCTAAGAATAGTACTACTTAACACAACCTAGTTACCATGGGTCCTAGACCGCATGTTTTGTTGTTATACTTTGTCAGGGTAATCATGCAGGCCATATAGTCCTCCCCCGATATGGGGAGTAACAGGTATTAAACTGCTAAGAACAGTACTTCTTAACACAACCTAGTTACCATGGATCCCAGACCGCATGTCTTGTTGTTATACTTTGTCAGGGTAATCATGCAGGCCATATAGACCTCCCCCTATTGGGGGAGTTACAGGGATTAAAGTGCTAAGAATAGTACTACTTAACACAACCTAGTTACCATGGGTCCTAGACCGCATGTTTTGTTGTTATACTTTGTCAGGGTAATCATGCAGGCCATATAGTCCTCCCCCGATATGGGGAGTAACAGGGATTAAACTGCTAAGAACAGTACTACTTAACACAACCTAGTTACCATGGGTCCCAGACCGTATGTCTTGTTGTTATACTTTGTCAGGGTAATCATGCAGGCCATATAGATCTCCCCCGATAGGGGGAGTAACAGGTATTAAAGTGCTAAGAATAGTACTACTTAACACAACCTAGTTACCATGGGTCGCAGAACGCATGTTTTATTGTTATACTTTGTCAGGGTAATCATGCAGGCCATATAGACCTCCCCCGATAGGGGGAGTTACAGGGATTAAAGTGCTAAGAATAGTACTAATATAAACACAACCTAGTTACCATGGGTCCCAGACCGCATGTTTTGTTGTTATACTTTGTCAGGGTAATCATGCAGGCCATATAGACCTCCCCCGATAGGGGGAGTTACAGGGATTAAAGTGCTAAGAATAGTACTACTTAACACAACCTAGTTACCATGGGTCCCAGACCGCATGTTTTGTTGTTATACTTTGTCAGGGTAATCATGCAGGCCATATAGACCTCCCCCGATAGGGGGAGTAACAGGGATTAAACTGCTAAGAACAGTACTACTTAACACAACCTAGTTACCATGGGTCCCAGACCGTATGTCTTTTTGTTATACTTTGTCAGGGTAATCATGCAGGCCATATAGATCTCCCCCGATAGGGGGAAAAACAGGGATTAAAGTGCAAGAATAGTACTACTTAACACAACCTAGTTACCATGGGTCACAGAACGCATGTTTTATTGTTATACTTTGTCAGGGTAATTATATATCTATCAAATCTATCTATTTATTTTCTATCGATTCTATCTAACTGTCAATCTATGTATATCTATCTATCAAATCTATCTATCTCGTGGCCGGACTGATTTGAGACACCCACTTGTGTTTCGTCCAAATTTGAAGTAGGAGGACAGACCAAGCATCTTCTTCCATCCCCCTGTTCCGAAAATCAAGGCCATATAGAACTCCCCTGATAGGGGGAGTAACAGGTATTAAAGTGCTAAGAATAGTACTACTTTAACACAACCTAGTTACCATGGGTCACAGACCGCATGTTTTATTATTATACTTTGTCAGGGTAATTATATATCTATCAAATCTATCTATTTATCTTCTATCGATTCTATCTAACTGTCAATCTATGTATATCTATCAAATCTATCTATCTCGTGGCCGGACTGATTTGAGACACCCACTTGTGTTTAGGCCAAATTTGAAGTAGGAGGACAGACCAATCATCTTCTTCCATCTCCCTGTTCCAAAAATGCAGGCCATATAGACCTCCCCCGATAGGGGGAGTAACAGGTAGTAAATTGCTAAGAATAGTACTACTTAACACACCACGGATCCCAGACCGCATGTCTTATTGTTATACTCTGTCAGGGAAATTATATATCTATCAAATCTATCTATTTATCTATCAAATCTATCTAACTATCAATCGTATCTATCAAATATATATTGCATCTATTGATCTATGTAATTCGTATCTATCAAATGTATATTGCATCTTTTGATCTATGTAATTCGTATCTATCAAATGTATATTGCATCTATTGATCTATGTAATTCGTATCTATGAAATGTATATTGCATCTATTGATCTATGTAATTTATATCTATCATATGTATATTGCATCTATTGATCTATGTAATCTATGTATCTATCTATCAAATCTATCTATCTCATGGGAGTTTGGTCTGTCACTGTGAAGCAGGCGTAATCCTTACACTACCTGATTGATACAACATCATACCTGATGTTTTAAAGCACGTTATTCAAACATTTTTTAGGAATGTTAGGTGATTAAGGCCCTTTATGGGTTAAAACCAGACTCTGCATCAACTATGTAATTTTCCATGGGAGTTTTGCCATGGATCCCCCTCCGGCATGCCACAGTCCAGGTGTTAGTCCAGTTGAAACAACTTTTCCCTCACTATTGTGGCCAGAAAGAGTCCTTGTGGGTTTTAAAGTTCGCCTGCCTATTGAAATCAATGGCGGTTTGCGCGGTTTGCGGGTTCGCGAACAGTAGCGGAAGTTCGAGTCCGCCGTTCGCGAACCGAAATTTTAAGGTTCGCAACATCACTAATCACAAATACTATATTAAACTTATTAACCCCTAATCTGCCGCTCCCGACATCGCTGCCACTAGAAATAATTATTAACCCCTATTCTGCCGCTCCCCGATATCGTCACCACTATAATAAAGTTATTAACCCCTAAATCACCACCCTCCCGCATCGCAAACAGTATTTAAATAATATTAACCCCTAATCTGCCGTCCGCCCACATCGCCCCCACTTTACTAAAGTTATTAAGCCCTACATCGCCGCCATATAATAAAACTATTAACCCCTAAAACGCAAACCCCCCACAATGAAATATACTAAAGTAAACTATTAACCCCTAAACCGAAAGCCCCCCACATCGCAATAAACTAAATCAAACTAGTAAACCCTAAACCTAACTCCCCCCTAAATTTATATTAAAATTACTATTTCTGGGCACAGAGTGCTATCCAAGCATTTCTCTTTCAGGGATTCTGGATCCCAATGGTTTGTAGAATTCAAGTAATTAATGCTAGCACCACTTCTCACAATATAAATAAGTAAGGATACTGACCCAATAAGTATCTACCAAGACTAAGATAAGCGAGAAGTTTGCCTCAATAGTGCCCTTGTTATTTTGTGTGGGGAATATAAAGTAACAGGGATTAAACTGCTAAGAATAGTACTACTTAACACAACCTAGTTACCATGGGTCCCAGACCGCATGTTTTATTGTTATACTTTGTCAGGGTAATCATGCAGGCCATATAGACCTCCCCCGATAGGGGGAGTAACAGGGATTAAACTGCAAAGAACAGTACTACTTAACACAACCTAGTTACCATGGGTCCCAGACCGCATGTCTTGTTGTTATACTTTGTCAGGGTAATCATGCAGGCCATATAGACCTCCCCCGATAGGGGGAGTAACAGGAATTAAAGTGCTAAGAATAGTACTACTTAACACAACCTAGTTACCATGGGTCCCAGAACGCATGTTTTATTGTTATACTTTGTCAGGGTAATTATATATCTATCAAATCTATCTATTTATCTTCTATCGATTCTATCTAACTATCAATATATGTATATCTATATATCAAATCTATCTTTCTCATGGCCGTACTGTTTTGTGACAGCCACTTGTGTTTCGGCCAAATTTGAAGTAGGAGGACAGACCAAGCATCTTCTTCCATCTCCCTGTTCCGAAAATCAAGGCCATATAGAACTCCCCCGATAGGGGGAGTAACAGGTATTAAAGTGCTAAGAATAGTACTACTTTAACACAACCTAGTTACCATGGGTCCCAGACCGCATGTTTTATTATTATACTTTGTCAGGGTAATTATATATCTATCAAATCTATCTATTTATCTTCTATTGATTCTATCTAACTATCAATCTATGTATATCTATCTATCAAATCTATCTATCTCGTGGCCAGACTGATTTGAGACACCCACTTGTGTTTAGGCCAAATTTGAAGTAGGAGGACAGACCAATCATCTTGTTCCATCTCCCTGTTCCAAAAATGCAGGCCATATAGACCTCCCCCGGTAGGGGGAGTAACAGGTAGTAAACTGCTAAGAATAGTACTACTTAACACACCACAGGTCCCAGACCGCATGTCTTATTGTTATACTCTGTCAGGGAAATTATATATCTATCAAATCTATCTATTTATCTATCGAATCTATCTAACTATCAATCGTATCTATCAAATATATATTGCATCTATTGATCTATGTAATTCGTATCTATCAAATGTATATTGCATCTTTTGATCTATGTAATTCGTATCTATCAAATGTATATTGCATCTATTGATCTATGTAATTTGTATCTATCATATGTATATTGCATCTATTGATCTATGTAATCTATGTATCTATCTATCAAATCTATCTATCTCGTGGTTATGCAAATGGACTGTTTGCGGTTGTTTGCGGTGCGTTACACAGGGAGTTTGGTCTGTCACTGTGAAGCAGGCGTAACCCTTACACTACCTGATCGATACAACATCATACCTGATCTTTTAAAGCACGTTATTCAAAAAATGTTTTAGGAATGTTAGGTGATTAAGGCCCTTTATGGGTTAAAACCAGACTCTGCATCAACTATGTAATTTTCCATGGGAGTTTTGCCATGTATCCCCCTCCGGCATGCCACAGTCCAGGTGTTAGTCCCCTTGAAACAACTTTTCCCTCACTATTGTGGCCAGAAAGAGTCCTTGTGGGTTTTAAAGTTTGCCTGCCTATTGAAGACAATGGCGGTTTGCGGGTTCGCGAACAGTAGCGGAAGTTCGAGTCCGCCGTTTGAACCGAAATTTTAAGGTTCGCGACATCACTAATCGCAAATACTATATTAAACGTATTAACCCCTAATCTGCCGCTCCCGACATCGCCGCCACTAGAAATAATTATTAACCCCTATTCTGCCGCTCCCCGATATCGTCACCACTATAATAAAGTTATTAACCCCTAAATCACCACCCTCCCGCATCGCAAACAGTATTTAAATATTATTAACCCCTAATCTGCCGTCCGCCCACATCGCCCCCACTTTACTAAAGTTATTAAGCCCTACGTCGCCGCCATATAATAAAACTATTAACCCCTAAAACGCAAACCCCCCACAATGAAATATACTAAAGTAAACTATTAACCCCTAAACCGAAAGCCCCCCACATCGCAATAAACTAAATCAAACTAGTAACCCCTAAACCTAACTCCCCCCTAAATTTATATTAAAATTACTATTTCTCTATCTTAAATTAAATTAAAACTTACCTGTCAAATTAAAAGAACTAAGTTTAAACTAACAATTAAACTAATATAATTTTTAAACTAAAATTAAACTAACTACCAATTAAATAAAAATAAACTACACATTAAAAAAAAATCCTAACACTACTCTATAAATTATAAAGTATTTAATTACAAAAAAACAAAAAAGACTAAATTACAAAAAAACGAAATTATCCAAAATAAAAAAGAATTCCACCTAATCTAATAGCCCTATAAAAATAAAAAAGCCCACCCAAAAAAAAAACCCTAGCCTACAATAAACTACCAATAGCCCTTAAAAGGGCCTTTTGTAGGGTGTTGCCATAAGTAAAACATCATTTTTACCTGTAAAAAAATACAGACCCCCCAACAGTAAAACCCACCACCCAACCAACTCCCCAAAATAAAAAACCTAATTCTAAAAAAACATAATCTACCTATTAAAGGGCATTTAGCTCTTTTGCTGCCCAAACCCTAATCTAAAAAAAAAAAACACTCAAAAAAACCTTAAAAAAACCTAACACTAACCCCCGACGATCCAATTACAGTTTTTGAAGTCCCGCTTGAACGATCTTTATCCAGGCGGCGAGAAGTCTTTATCCAGACGGCCTCTTCTATCTTAATCCAGGCAGCGAAGTCCTCATCCAGGCGGCGAGAAGTCTTCATCCAGGCGTCCTCTTCTATCTTCATCCAGACGGCATCTTCTATCTTCATCCTGGCAGCGCGGAGCGGGTCCATCCTGAAGAAATCTGGCACGGAGCATCCTCTTCATACAGTCGCCGCTGTACACTGAAAGTACACTGAATCTCCAATGCAAGGGAGCCGTTTCAAAATGGCGTCCCTTGCATTCCTATTGGCTGAAAAATTTGAATCAGCCAATAGGAATTAGAGCTGCTAAAATCCTATTGGCTGATTTTTTTCATTTTGTGGGTTTGGGGGGGATGGGGGTTTGTAATGTTAGTGTGTCTTTGTAAAACAAATTGAGGTAAAAGAGCTGTTTAACTTTTTAAGGGCTATTGGTAGTTTATTCTAGATCAGGTTTTTTATTTTGGGGTGTTTTTTTTTATTTTTTAATGGGTATTAGAATAGGAATAATTTTTATTATTTTTGATCATTTGTTTGTTATTTTGTGTAATGTATTTTTTTCATTTTGGGGTGTGTTTTTATTTTTAGATTAGGGCTTGGGCAGCAAAAGAGCTAAATGCCCTTTTGAGGGCAATGCCTATACAAATGCCCTTTTCAGGGCAATGGGTAGATTAGGTTTTGCTTTATTTTGTGGGTTTGGGGGTTGTATACTTTTAAGGGGTGTTTTGTTTTGTAGCAAAAGAGCTGTTAACTTTAGGGCAATGCACTACAAAAGGCCCTTTTAAGGGCCCTTGGTAGTTTATTATAGATTAGGTTTTTTTTTTATTTTAGGGTGTTTTTTTTAAAGGGTATTAGAATAGGAATAATTTTTATTGTTTTGTAAAATGTCATTTGTTATTTTTTTATAATGGTAGGTTTTTTTATTTTTTGTAATTTTAGTGTTTTTTATTTTTTGTAATGTTAGGTTTTAGTGTAAGGCAGCTTAGGTTTTATTTCCCAGGTAAGTTTGTATTTATTTTAACTAGGTAGTTAGTAAATAGTTAATTACTATTTACTAATTAGTCTATCTAGGTAAAATAAATACAAACTTACCTGTGAAATAAAAATAAAACCTAAGCTAGCTACAATATAATTATTAGTTATATTGTAGCTAGCTTAGGTTTTATTTCACAGGTAAGTATGTATTTTTATTTAAATAGGTATTATTTAGTTAATAACTGTAACTTTAATTTATCTCTTTTTTAATTATGTTAAAGTTAGGGGGTGTTAGGGTTAGGTTTAGGGTTGGGGTTAATATAGTTTAATTTAGGTTGCTGCTATCTGGGGGGCTGGCGGTTTAGGGGTTAATAGGTTTATTTAGTGGTAGTGATGTGGGAGGCCAGAGGTTTAGGGGTTAATACCTTTATGTAGTGGCGGCGATGTCGGGGAGTGGCGGAATAGGGGTTAATAACTTTAATGTAGTGGCAGTGATGTTGGGGTGCGGTGGAATAGGGGTTAATAACTTTAATATAGTGGCGGCGATATCGGGAGCGGTAGACTAGGGGTTAATAACTGTAGGTAGGTAGCGGTGATGTTGGGGGCGGCAGATTAGGGGTGTTTAGATTTGGGGTTTATTTTAGGGTGTTAGGTTTAAACGTAACTTTTATTTTCCCCATAGACATCAATGGGGCTGTGTTACTGAGCTTTTCATTCCGCAATCGCAGGTGTTAGGCTTTTTTTTTATCTGCTCTCCCCATTGATGTCACGTCAAAACAGAGCTTATATTTTGTGTGGTATGGAGCTCAACGCAACCATATTGCACGCACAAGCCGACTGTTTGAAAACTTGTAATGTCTGCGCTAAAAGGGGTTAAATAACACAACTTTTGTTGCGTTTGTTAATTTCCCTATAGCACGCATAACTCGTAATCTAGCTGAATATTAGTTAATGACAAATTAATAGCCCTATAATTTTCCTTAATTTGCCAATTAAAAGGCCATTGCAGTGAAAAAATGCAGTGCTCTATTCTCATTCACATTGGAATTTGAATATTACATTAAAAAAAACACAGTATTAGACTAGAAATAATATTTTGAATTTGAATGTGAAATTCTAATTTGAATGTCACATTCAAATTTGAATATTACATTTAAAAAAACACAGTATTAGACTAGAAATACTATTTTGAATTTGAATGTGACATTCAAATTCAAATGCAGCATTCAAATTTGAATCTCACATTCAAATTCGAATATTACATTTCGAAATTTAATGAATACATAGCTAAACATTTTATTATTATTGCATGTAGTGGTACAAGTGAGGTCAGGAGGTCCCACACTGATAGACCTGGCATTAATGCGTATGGAAGCACATCAAGGGTCCTCATGTCTTAAGTGTGTGGTGGGCAACTAGCATCACTGAGACCACATGTAGGCCTCCACTGGATCAAACCTTCCACCTAAAGTAGGAACCAATATTCTCATTTCCCCCCTCAGGCAACAAATATACTGTACCTATCTTGTGTGGTGCTGTTTTACTACCTAAATAATATATTTTTTTCTTTATTTTAATGTTTTCCCAATTATCTGGTTTACATGCTTTAGTGTAACAAATTATTTATAAGTAGCCAGTTTACCTTTATTTTGTAGTTTTAAATAGCAGGTTTTGCCTATTGAAACCGCCACCTTTACTGAAAATATGAATACTTTAGTATTCTCTATTATAGAATAAAAACTATATAAACAAGATGCAGGAAGCAGCAATCAAGTTCCCAGTGAGGTAGGGATGGAAGAGATAGGTAATACAATTTTCTTTTTCAATTGCTCTCCCTAAGTATTGGCCATTGCGTATAGACAGAGATATAAGATAAAGAGAACTTAATGTAGAAAGAGATAGATAAGATTAGAAGGTATGCTATTTCTGCAGACTCAGCACATTTATATGGGCATGTTCTTAAGAACAATGGATTTAGTCTTCAATCAGCCAAAACACAGCTATTTCATATATAAGAATAAACATAAATGATCAATTTACATACATGTTATACCCTGCAGCTACCATAACATTAGGTACACCTTAGGGGAAAACTCATTTTACAGTATAATGTCCCTTGAAAGGTTATGCACTAAAGGGTGAGTAAATTTAAAATGTTTAATTGTCATATATAGAAAATGTTTTGTTGTCATTTTTGTTGGAATGTGTTAATGTCTTGTAATAAAGCTGGAAGTTGTCCTTTTAGGAGTCTTAACTTGGTATTTAAAACCAATTATATAAAATAAAAATCAACCTAAAAAATAATTTATACAGTTTCATTATTTTTAATGTCTCAAACAAAACTAGCATCACACAAATTATAGTTAAAATACACAGAAAATGGAAACCCTGAACCAATTCACCTTTGGTTACTTATTCAAGAAAGAACTAAGATACAGACCTCCCGACTGTCCCTATTTGAGAGGGACAGTTTAATTCCCTAATTCTGAGCTCTGTTCTGGTGTCCCTCTGAGAAAAAATTTCCAGAATTTCCCTTAGCCCACGAGACATGCCCATCAACCAACCAGACACATCCATAATCCCACCCACTATCCATAAGTGACCTCCCCCGAGTCCTTAAAGGGACAGTCTAGTATGAATTAAACTTTCATTATTCAGATAGGACTTTTAATTTTAATCAACTTTCCAATTTACTTTTATCATCAAATTTGCTTTTTTCTCTTGGTATTGTTAGTTTAAACTAAACATAGGTAGGCTCATATGCTAATTTCTAAGCCTTTGAGGGCTGCCTCTTATGACATGCTTTTTAAATCTCTTTTTAACACAAAGAGACAAAATACACGTGGGCGATATAGATAACACTGTGTTCAGGCACAGGGGGTTATTTAAGATTTAGCACAGAACAATTCTAAATTTAAGACAATAGATAATAAACAGTCACAGTCATGTGATCAGGGGGCTGGAAGAAGGTTCCTAGATACAAGGTAATCACAGAGGTAAAAAGTATATTAATATAACTGTTGGTTGTGCAAAACTGGGGAATGGGTAATAAAGGGATTATCTATCTTTTAAAACAATAACAATTCTATGGTAGAATGTCCCTTTAACACCATTCTACAAATGTTGGGATGTATGCAAATAAATGTTCTAGCCTAAATGAGACAGGAGCCTTCAAATGAAATAGCTAGATAATGCCTTGTATTCAATAAGTAACCAATGTCATGCCCTCTGGTACCTAAATGTAAAACATGGGCCCAAAACAGTTCTGTACATGAATTTCATTTACATTTCTAGAAAAGGTCTCTCTGGGAAAACACCTTTATCTCCAAGAAATAGACTTCTTCATTTCCTGTTACATCCTTTTACAAACTGTAAATGCCAGCTGTCTGCTACATTTATAAAATAAATACCATTCTCTGAGTTACAGGTAACCTTCTGTTCTAGTTTTTTTACCTAAAGCTTGTGGTAAATAATCTTAACATGCATGAGCTAACTACATGTAGTAAAATATTCTCCACGCCTATAACACCGTATAAAATGTATATTTAACCCCTAAACTATCCTCTTTATTTCTGTACAATGAGAGTTCACTTCTAACTCAGCATAATGCACACATTTTAATAACTTAGAAGTTGTTTTTTTTAACAACATATAATGAAGGTTGATAGATTGACAGATCTATAAGGATAAACAGAAAAACAATCTAGGGAGGGCAATAAAATAAAATGCCACAAACAAAATAATATAGGCAGCAAAATGTGCAGCAGCGAAGAGCTGCTTGTTGTACACAGGTAGGGTTGTCAGGCGTCTAATATTTAACCGAACAGTCCAGAATACTGGACACTTAAATATCCAATTTTTAAGCATCCCTCATTGTAAACTAAATGGTAAAGGTCCCATATGCCTCTATGCATTACACATATGGCCCAGGGGTCAAGTCGGGTGGGAACGCATGGGAACAGAGTTCCTGCACTATCTTTGCAGGAGGAACTAAGTTCCCCCTTGACAGAGAACAGAAACTCTGCAGTAAACACTGTTGCTGCTGGTGGGAGGAGCTGGAGCACAGTCTGGTTAGAGGTATAGTGAGATCCTCTAGTAATGGGCAGTAACACTTCCTACAATACACTAAATGCAAGCCTCTCAGCGCTCCTGTTGTGTGATCACCCCGCAATGTGTGAAACACATGGTGCTAACATTTCTGTGTGGCTTGCACTGGGGTTATTTAGCTCCCCTCAGCAGAAATAGGACAATTGCACCTTAAGTGGGCGAGACTCTGTGACAGAGGAGAAGTCTCAGGCCCAACGGCAACCATTCAACCCTTAATTGGTTTTAATTTGCTTTCATTAACCAAAGTGTATATATTATATACATATAAATACAGTCTGTGCGTGTGTGTGTATGAAACAATATTGTTTGGGGGTGGAAGTCTTGGTGAGTTCCCACACTTTTTTGTGGTTGGTCTTGCCCACACTATTATGTGTGTTACTGGCAGTAATGTGGGGTGCCAAATCAACACTTTGTGTGTGTTCCTAGCAGTCTTGGGGGTCAACTCAATACTGTTTATCTTTGTTACTTGCAGCCAAAAAGGAAACATTACTAGGAGACAACTAGATAAAATTACTGCTCAGTTATGAAAAACATATATGGTGGGGTCAAAGGTAGCACTCTTGTGGGTAGACATTGTGTGACCCATCTTCCTCCTGTGGCCAGGCAGCTACAGGTTTTCCAATATTTTTGTGGAGTGCAGCTGGCAACCCTATACACAGGAGCTGCACATGGTGTCACACTAACTTCTTAAAAGTGACACAACTGTTAAGCTTTAATATTAATTAGTTCCTTTCATTGCCAGAAAAAACTCACGGCTAGATTACGAGTCTTGTGTTATGAGTAAAAAAGCAGCGTTAAACCTCATAACGCTGCTTTTTTACTATCGCTGCTATTACGAGTCTTGCAGATTTAGGGGCACCGCACACTTTTTTGGCCCTACCGCAAATCAACTTACGCAATTTGTGTATAGTCTATCTTCAATGGGACTTCCATAGCACCGGTATTACAAGCTTGTCCTAGGAGGCCAAAAAGTGAGCGGTACAGCCTATCCCGTCAAGATTCATAACGCATTCTAAAGTCAGTAGTTATGAGTTTTACACTACAACGCTGTAGCATAAAACTCATAACTAAAGTGCTAAAAAGTACACTAACACCCATAAACTACCTATTAACCCCTAAACCGAGGCCCTCCTGCATCGCAAACACTATAATAAAAATATTAACCCCTAATCTGCCGCTACGGACATCGCTGCCACTATTATAAACATATTAACACCTAAACTGCTGCACTCCTGCCTCGCAAATACTAGTTAAATATTATGAACCCCTAATCTGCCGCCCCTAACATCGCCGCCACCTACCTTAATTTATTAACCCCTAATCTGCCGCCCCCAACGCCGCCGCCACTATACTAAATTTATTAACCCCTAAACCTAAGTCTAACCCTAACACCCTCTAACTTAAATATAATTAAAATAAATCTAAAGAAAACCTACTATTAATGACTAAATAATTCATATTTAAAACTAAATACTTACCTGTAAAATGAACCCTAAGATAGCTACAATATAACTAATAGTTACATTGTATCTAGCTTAGGGTTTATTTTTATTTTAGAGGCAAGTTTGTATTTATTTTAACTAGATAGAATAGTTACTAAATAGTTATTAACTATTTAATAACTACATAGCTAAAATAAATACAAATTTACCTGTAAAATAAAACCTGTCTTACACTAACACCTAACCTAACCTAACCCTATAATTAAATACATTCCCTAAATTAAATACAATTCCCTAAATTAAATACAATTAGCTAAATTACAAAAAAACCCCCACTAAATTACAGAAAATAAAAAACAAATTACAAGATCTTTAAACTAATTACACCTAATCTAATAGCCCTTTTAAAATAAAAAAGCCCACTCAAAATAAAAAAAACCTAGCCTAAACTAAACTACCAATAGCCCTTAAAAGGGCCTTTTGCAGGGGAATGGCCCCGAAGAAATCAGCTTCTTTATTTTATTTTTTTATTTTGTAAAAAAAAAATACAAACAACCACCCCAACAGTAAAACCCACCACCCACACAACCAACCCCCCAAATAAAAGCGTAACTAAAAAAACCTAAGCTCCTCATTGCTCTGAAAAGGGCATTTGGATGGGCATTGCCCTTAGAAGGGCATTTAGCTCTATTGCGGCCCAAAGCCCTAATCTAAAAATAAAACCCACCCAATACACCCTTAAAAAAATCCTAACACTAACCCCCGAAGATCCACTTACCGGGAGAAGTCTTCATCCAAGCGGCAAGAAGTCCTCAACGAAGCCGGGAGAAGTCTTCATCTAAGCCGGCAGAAGTGGTCCTCCAGACAGGTAGAAGTCTTCATCCAGATGGCATCTTCTATCTTCATCCTTCCAAAGCGGAGCGGCTCCATCTTTAAGACATCCGGCGCGGAGCATCCTCTTCAATCGATGGCTTCTTCTACAATGAAGGTTCCTTTAAATGACGTCATCCAAGATGGTGTCCCTTAGATTCCGATTGGCTGATAGAATACTATTGACTGATGCAATCAGCCAATAGGATTGAATTTGAAAAAATCCTATTGACTGATGCAATCAGCCAATAGGATTGAATTTCACTCCTATTGGATGTTGCAATCAGCCAATAGGATTGAGCTTTCATCTTATTGGCTGATTGGAACAATATCAATATCCGTTCACAATTAAAGTGTTACAAAGTACACTAAACGCCCATAAACTACCTATTTACCCCTAAACCAAGGCCCTTCCACATTGCAAATACTATATTAAACTCATTAACCCCTAAATTGCCACTCCCGACATCGCAGCCACTAAAAAGAATTATTAACCCCTATTTCGCCGTTCCCGACATCGTCACCACTATAATAAAGTTATTAACCCCTAAACTGCCACCCTCCCACATCGCAAAAACTATTTAAATATTATTAACCCCTGATCTGCCGTCCGCCTACATTGCCCCCACTGTACTAAGTTATTAAGCCCTACACCGCTGCCACTATAATAAACCTATTAACCCCTAAAACGCTAACACTAACCCCCAACGATCCAATTACAGTTTTTGAAGTCCAGCTTGAACGATCTTTATCCAGGCGGCAAAAAGTCTTCATCCAGACAGCCTCTTCAATCTTAGTCCAGGCGGCGAAGTCCTCATCCAGGCGGTGAGAAATCTTCATCCAGGCGTTCTCTTCTATCTTGATCCCGGCGGCGCGGAGCAGGTCCATCCTGAAGAAATCCGGCGCAGAGCATCCTCTTCATACGGTCGCCGCCGTACACTGAATCTCCAATGCAAGGGAGCCTTTTCAAAATGGCGTCCCTTGCATTCCTATTGGCTGAAAAATTTGAATCAGCCAATAGGAATTAGAGCTGCTAAAATCCTATTGGCTGATTTTTTTTATTTTGTGGGTTTGGGGGGATGGGGGTTTGTAATGTTAGTGGGTCTTTGTAAAAAAATTGAGGTAAAAGAGCTGTTTAACTTAGGGCAATGCCCTACAAAAGGCCCTTTTAAGGGCTATTGGTAGTTTATTCTAGATCAGGTTTTTTATTTTGGGGTGTTCTTTTTTTTTAAATGGTTATTAGAATAGGAATACTTTTTATTATTTTTGATCATTTCTTTGTTATTTTGTGTAATGTATTGGGGTGGGTTTTTATTTTTAGATTAGGGCTTGGGCAGCAAAAGAGCTAAATTCCCTTTTAAGGGCAATGCCTGTACAAATGCCCTTTTCAGGGCAATGGGTAGATTAAGTTTTACTTTATTTTTACTTTGGGGGTTGTATACTGTTAGGGGGTGTTTGCTTTGTTTCATAGCAAAAGAGCTGTTAACCTTAGGGCAATGCCCTACAAAAGGCACTTTTAAGGGCCCTTGGTAGTTTATTATAGATTAGTTTGGTTTTTTTTTTGTTTTTTTTAAAGGGTATTAGAATAGGAATAATTTTTATTGTTTTGTAAAATTTCATTTGTTATTTTTTTGTAATGGTAGTTTTTTTATTTTTTGTAATTTTAGTGTTGTTTTATTTATTGCAATGTTAGGTTTTAGTGTAAGACAGCTTAGGTTTTATTTCACAGGTAAGTTTGTATTTATTTTAACTAAGTAGTTAGTAAATAGTTAATAACTATTTACTAACTAGTCTACCTAGGTAAAATAAATACAAACTTACCTGTGAAATAAAAATAAAACCTAAGCTAGCTACAATATAACTATTAGTTATATTGTAGGTAGCTTAGGTTTTATTTCACAGGTAAGTATGTATTTATATTTAAATATGTATTATTTAGTTAATAACTGTAACTTTAATTTTGCTCTATTTTAATTATGTTATAGTTAGGGGGTGTTAGGGTTAGGTTTAGGGTTAGGGGTTAATATAGTTTAATTTAGGTTGTTGTGATGTGGGGGCCCGGGCTGGTGGTTTAGGGGTTAATAGGTTTATTTAGTGGTAGTGATGTGGGAGGCCAGAGGTTTAGGGGTTAATACCTTTATTTAGTGGTGGCGATGTCGGGGAGTGGTGGAATAGGGGTTAATAACTTTAATATAGTGGCGGCGATGTTGGGGTGTGGTGGATTAGAGGTTAATAACTTTAATATAGTGGCAGCTATATCGGGAGCGGCAGATTAGGGGTTAATAACTTTATTTAGGTGGCGGCGATATCGGGAGCAGCAGAATAGGGGTTAATAACTGTAGGTAGGTGGCGGTGATGTCGGGGGCGGCAGATTAAGGGTGTTTAGATGTGGGGTTTATGTTAGGGTGTTAGGTTTAAACTTAACTTTTATTTTCCCCATAGACATCAATGGGGCTGCGTTACGGAGCTTTTCATTCCGCAATCGCAGGTGTTAGGCTTTTTTTGACCTGCTCTTCCCATTGATATCTATGGGGAAAGCGTGCATGAGCACATCAAAACAGCGCTTGTATTTTGTGTGGTATGGAGCTCAACGCAACCATATCGCACGCACAAGCCGGCTGTTTGAAAACGTGTAATGTCTGCGCTATAGGGGGTTAAATAACGCAACTTTTGTTGCGTTCGTTAATTTCCCTATAGTGCGCAAAACTCGTAATCTAGCTGAATATTAGTAAATGACAAATGCAATTAATAGCCCTATAATTTTCCTTAATTTGCCAATTAAAAGGCCATTGCAGTGAGAAAATGCAGTGCTCTATTCTGATAGAACATAGCATTTTATCACAAGCAATGCTGCAAAGCTACAGTAGCTGTTTAACACCTGCAAAGTTAAAGTGAATGTCAAGTTTGATGAATCAGTGCCCGGTTTTTAAAAATCCTATTAAAAACAGGGGCACTTTCATTCATCAAACTTTACATTTCACTCGTTTTGTTAAAATACTTACCTTTTAATCTTGAAAGCTGCTCCAGCGATTCCCCCTCCTGCTGCTCGTCACTTCATACGTCAGCAATGACTAATACGGCATCCTCCAATCACGGCTTCCCCCCCAAGGGAATCATTACCTGAGGCAACACCGTGATTGGAGGAAGCCGGATTCGTCATTTTTGACATATGAAGAGGCTTGCGACAGGAGGGGGAAACGCTGGAGCGGCTTTCAAGATTAAACGGTAAGTATTTTAACAAAACGCGTGAAATGTAATGTTTAATGAATGAAAGTGCCTCTATTTTTAATAGGGTTTATAAAAACTGGGCACTGATTCATCAAACTTGACATTTACTTTTAATTAGCCTTAGGGATCTACAGAGCAGGTCCTAAATGGAAACTGCAGCTGAGCCAATAAGCAGCTTAATTAAACAATTTTTAACTTTCATAACTGCATAACATAAGATATTCTATTACAAGAGATTCAAAAATAATTATTTAATTATAATTTCTGGTGAAAACATAAATCACACTAAAGAGTGCTTTGAATTATTCAGGAATTAAATAAAACCATATTAATTTAGAAATATGATGCAGCAGCACTGTAAAAGAAATAAAACCTATGCTTCATTAGGGACAACCTCAGGTAAATATTTTTGACGTTTGAAAACCCCCCATTTATAATTGTTTAATGTAACATATTTGTAAACATAAAATATAGACTCAGTTAAACAAATGAATAAATGCAATTTACATTGCCATCTAGGGGCCAGTAACAAATATTGCATTCCCGTTATTATTATGTTTTTAAATATTGTGGCCTAGAATAAAAAGTGGAGCAAAAAAATGTGCTATGGTATGTTAACATTGCTAGAGCCATAAATCCATAGCTCTAAAAGCCTAAGGCAAGCAGATATGTGGAGGATGGATAGCGTGTCCATGTTAAATCCCTCACATAAAAGACTTTTATATATGTTTGAAATACATGTTTTAACAGTGATTGAAAGTGATACAGTATATGACAAGGTGTTAGACTGGGAACGGCTCAAAAGTGTTTACATTATATATATATATATATATATATATATATACATATATATATACACTATATATAAATATACAGTAAGATCAGCACTCACCAGCACCACCATCAGCAATGTACACGGCTATATAAATGTATCCAGAGAAACAGCAGCTTGTGTAAAGGTTTAGAGAAAAAAGGGGGGGGGTAGGGGAGAGTAGAGTTATAGGAATGGTGCCAGGTTTAACCTATATTTATTATTAATAATAGTGTTCTTATTACTAGAATTAGGTTTATATATAACAACAGCAAAACCTGGAGTGGATTATTCAATAAAGCAACTGACAACAACTAGACAAACTAGTTGTAACTGAGAGTACAACAAAGTTTAAAGAGAGAATAATTCCACTAAGTATTAATAAATTAACTCTACTGATATCAGAAAGTGTTCAAAATAATTAAATCGTTCCCAATCATTCATACATTAAAGTTTATTAGGTTAACTAAGGAACTCACACTCATACAGTAGCAAAGGCTGTGAATTAAAACCACTTGAACTCTGTGGTTTGCATAATAGCTATTAGATATGTAAGTCCACTATTCAATATCCCCAATCCGTATTGAATTAGAATTAACTAAGCCCTTACAATCCGAGGGCTGCATTAATATTATTATATGACAGTAAAGGATTAGAGGACATAAATTCAACCACTTATTAATCTATTTTCCACAAGAGTAAGCACATTAAAAACAAAACAACAGGAGAGACTAAGCTACCCCTGACGCACGTTTCACGAACGCTTCCTCAGAGGGGATGCGGGCCGCTGCTACTCGGCGTCTTTTATTCAATTGCAATGCCCACCACTCACACCGGACTGGTTAGACGAATAGGAGTTGTCTCCCTATGATTAGCTGAATATCCTGTCCATCAAAGCATCAGCATCTTACGTATGAGGAACTCGAAATTAAACAGTGGGTGTGATTCTGGTCATCGCTTAGTCATAGCGGTGGGACCAATCCACAACAGGATTGTCATTCCCATACGGGGCGTGTGAGTTAGAGCTAATGTGATTGGAAGATCAAGTGTCTAAGCATTATTTGTAAATATCGAGATTCACAAACTGTGAATTCATTTGTACATCTCTTTACACATCAACAATAAGCAATCCTCGGGACTATTGGTTTTTACCCGACCTGAAACGGATTGTTAACAGGGTATATTAATACAAAGTGTGATGTAAAACATGCGGGTAATTCCTATCCTTATAGCACATAAACAGCTCTGGTAATCCACAATTAAAGCTTACTATAATATACATACTTATTATTAAGAGGTTTGCGATGTTTGTTATTACTCCATCTTATATTATTTCACAACAGACAATCACTGTTATATTGTTATTTATTATAAGAATCGCAAGTATGCTCTTAAACCAGATATCAGTATTTTAAGTTTACATTTGGTGTTTGTACTGATTGTGTCTTTATGTTGCATTGTAGAGTTTATTCCTCATATCTTAAGGGTGCATGTTAATGCACATACTGTCAACAAAATATTTGCTTTCTTGCAAAGGGTCTTAATTTCAACTGCATGTTAGACTAACTTTGTTGTTAAAGTAATATCTGTAGAACCAAGGATCGTGACTGCAAATCCTATTTACTAGATTAGCAAATGGAGAAGGAGGCATGATGTAGGCAGGAAATTTTTATTAATTTGCAAGGATTCAATATATTATGCCTGGATGAGTAGAGATAAGAAATATGAACGAAATATAAATATTTATCTTAACAGTGGTAGTATTTAGAACTTGATACTATTGTGTACATAGAAGAATTTTTGTGTACAATAGAGACATTTTATCTCTTAGTGATAAGTGCAACAAATAATAAAAATAATAAAAGAATAAAAAGAATAAAAAAAGGGTGAATGAAAAACAACAAACCCAAGATCTATTGCTAGTGCAGAAATCATGTGGAGAGTGTGGTTTATTTTTAAAGTAACCTAATTATGTTACTTTCATGTATATGTGATTAATGGAGACCCATTATAATAGTGAAAAAATAATAAAAAAATGATATATAATAAATATATCAATTTTATAAGGAGTATCTGTTTCGAGTATCCTTATGTGGTGATTATCAATTTTATAAGGAACATCTTCTTCGAGTATCCTTGTGTGGTAACTATTGACTTTGACCCAGGTGTAGAGTGCTTTAAATATATAATTTAATGCTAAATAGTGAAATGGTGCAAAAAAGTGTTAGTTCTATTCCTTATTTACATCAAGGTATTCTAACCTATATTTGTTGTTAGTGGTGTCATGTATTGATTTTTGACCTTTTTTCAAGTGATTAATTTTCTTACTTGAACATGCCTTATTATATTGACTGTAATTCCTGATGTCTTACAAAAGATGGTTCACAGATAAACAAAGTATTATTGTAGTCATTCATTCCATTTGGTTTGACAGTATTTAGTAAGTAAATCCACCTGCATTCCATTTTCAGCAATATTTTTTCTATATCGCCTCCTCGGATGCCGAGGGATGCTTTCTGGATTACTGTGAATTTCAAATCTTTGGAAGAGCTCTTATGATATAATAAAAAATGTTTGGCAACTGAGGTTATTTTTTTGCCCTTTTTCAGATCCCGTTCAGCTGTTTTAATATTATAGCAGTGTTCCAAGATTCTTGTTTTTACCTCTCTGGTAGTCATGCCAACATAAAACATTTGGCAAGAACAGTGTAGTGCATAAACCACTCCAATGGTAGTGCATGAGAAATGACAGGGTATCTTATGTACTCTGAAAGTTTTATCAGTTAGAGATTTGACTTTCCATTGACTGTAATTCCTGATGTCTTACAAAAGATGGTTCACAGATAAACAAAGTAATTATTGTAGTCATTCATTCCATTTGGTTTGACAGTATTTAGTAAGTAAATCCACCTGCATTCCATTTTCAGCAATATTTTTTCTTATTATTAATTAATAATAGCCAGTAAAAAACAGAAACTTCAAAGAGATATAGAAGATTTTTCAAATCAAAGAGTTTACCGTTGGCGTAATAATACTAACACTACATTCAGACAGAGAACCAACAGGTACATAGTGCAGCAACCTGAAAGTAGTGCTGAGAGCGAAAGTGACAATTCTGATGGAGATTCAGACCACATGACTAGAGATGAATCTAATGACATAACACCTAGTACATCAAGTACCAGACCTAGAAGTTATAGTTCTGCACAATCTATAACTTCCTCCACCTCCTCCTCTACCTCTTTTTTGTCCACCACACCACAGAACACAACTCAACCGGTCATACAGACCAATCAGACTTCCACACAGAACAGAGGCAACAAAAGAAAGTTTTCAGGCCCAGTGAGACAATCAACAAGAAGAAGGGAATTGAGTCCCTTCAGCAAGATAAGGATGAACAAATGAGAGTTATTAATTTATCAGATCATGTACTAAGCATAACACATAAATCAGTACTATCTAAAGGACTATCTTTTTGCCCTGTCAATTCGCTCAACAAATTTGAACTGATTAAGGATATACACTTATTCTCCAGAAAGATGCTACTTAAGAAATTATATGCCTACAATCCAAATATCCTCAATGCAGAAGATTTAGTCACAGCTGATTTATTATGTGAATTATCAGAAAGTAGTACTGACATTGATAATGAGAATTTGACACCGACACAACAAGTCTGGAAGTCAAATGTTAAACCTAAGTCTACATATACTCCATCCTTATCTTTATCACCTGAGATACAAGTTTTTTGTAAAATGGTCTGCCAGAAAATTGAACAGATACCTATATATAATGTTAATAACAATTTGAGCAGTCTTGAAATGCAAGCTTTGAGGGGGATTGAATCATGGCAAGATATTCTGATTAAACCATCAGACAAGGGTGGGAATGTGGTCTTATGGCCACGACAGATGTATATAGATGAAGCCACAAAACAACTATCTAATAATTCCTGCTATAAACAACTAATATTCAATCCCCAAAGCTCTTACCTCATACAGTATAACCGAATAATTAAGGATGCATGGGAGAACAATATACTCTCCAATTCAGAAAAGAAGTTTTTGACAAAAGAGAACCCTAAGATTGCCACTCTGTATTTTCTACCGAAAAACCCTGTAATACCACCTGGCAGACATATCATGTCTGGAAATGATAATTTAACTGAAAATGCTAGCAAATTTATAGACCTTAGACTAAGGGAATATCTAACAACATTACCATCATATGTCCGTGACACCATGGAAGTACTACAAATGATAAAAGATATTGAACTAACAGATAATATGTGGTTAGTTACAGCAGATGTGGAGTCACTATATACTAACATCAGGCATAGTGATGGCATAGAAGCCATCAAATACTTCCTAGCGTCTAACAGTCTAGAAAATGAAGCACACAATGCCTTCATAGTTCAGTTGCTACATTTCATTCTAACACATAACTTCTTCACATTTAATGATAGGTACTATCTCCAAACACAGGGTACCGCAATGGGCACTGCATGTGCACCAACGTATGCAAATTTATTTCTTGGTTTTTGGGAACGCTTTCGTGTATTCTCTGATCAACTACAAACATATACTGAATGTATACCACTGTGGGTACGGTTCATAGATGATGTTCTGTTCTTCTGGGAGGGCACTTTTGATGATTTACAACTATTCATGCAAAAACTTAATGAAAATGATTTAAATATAAAACTGACGTATTCTGCTAGCCAGCAGGAGATATGTTTCTTAGACTTGAAAATATTCAAAAATAGCGAAGGCCTTATAAATACTACAATCTACAGAAAGGAGACAGCAACCAACACTCTCCTACACCATTCGAGTGCCCATTCACCCAACACTCTTAGAGCGATTCCATTTGGGGAGTTTTTGAGACTCCGCCGTAATTGCACAAATAAAGAGATCTATATGACAGAGAGTGTTGCACTGTCACAAAGGCTAATATCACGAGGATATAGTAAAAAGTCTGTAAAAAGAGCAAAATACAAAGCGCTAAAAGTTTGCAGGGATGAATTACTAGTACCTAAGGATAAAACAAAAACTGAATCTTATCCAAGATTAATAACTACATATAATCCCCAGATGAGACATGTGACAAAAATCATAAATGATCATTGGCAAATTCTACAAAATGATGAAACCTTAAAACCCCTCATTGGAGAGAGAGTATCCTTAGGATACAAAAGACCAAATAACCTAAGAGATAAATTGGTATTGAGTCATTTTGTAAGATCTGCTAAAAACAACATAGGGACCCAGGCATGTATCCTTGTGGCACCTGTTCAGCGTGCCAATACGTGTGGAAAGTCAAATCTCTAACTGATAAAACTGGCAGAGTACATAAGATACCCTGTCATTTCTCATGCACTACCATTGGAGTGGTTTATGCACTACACTGTTCTTGCCAAATGTTTTATGTTGGCATGACTACCAGAGAGGTAAAAACAAGAATCTTGGAACACTGCTATAATATTAAAACAGCTGAACGGGATCTGAAAAAGGGCAAAAAAATAACCTCAGTTGCCAAACATTTTTTATTATATCATAAGAGCTCTTCCAAAGATTTGAAATTCACAGTAATCCAGAAAGCATCCCTCGGCATCCGAGGAGGCGATATAGAAAAAATATTGCTGAAAATGGAATGCAGGTGGATTTACTTACTAAATACTGTCAAACCAAATGGAATGAATGACTACAATAATTACTTTGTTTATCTGTGAACCATCTTTTGTAAGACATCAGGAATTACAGTCAATATAATAAGGCATGTTCAAGTAAGAAAATTAATCACTTGAAAAAAGGTCAAAAATCAATACATGACACCACGTGCAATAACAAATATTGGTTAGAATACCTTGATGTAAATAAGGAATTGAACTAACACTTTTTTGCACCATTTCACTATTTAGCATTAAATTATATATATAAAGCACTCTACACCTGGGTCAAAGTCAATAGTTACCACACAAGGATACTCGAAGAAGATGTTCCTTATAAAATTGATAATCACCACATAAGGATACTCGAAACAGATACTCCTTATAAAATTGATATATTTATTATATATCATTTTTTTATTATTTTTTCACTATTATAATGGGTCTCCATTAATCAGATATACATGAAAGTAACATAATTAGGTTACTTTAAAAATAAACCACACTCTCCACATGATTTCTGCACTAGCAATAGATCTTGGGTTTGTTGTTTTTCATTCACCCTTTTTTTATTCTTTTTATTCTTTTATTATTTTTATTATTTGCTGCACTTATCACTAAGAGATAAAATGTCTCTATTGTACACAAAAATTCTTCTATGTACACAATAGTATCAAGTTCTAAATACTACCACTGTTAAGATAAATATTTATATTTCGTTCATATTTCTTATCTCTACTCATCCAGGCATAATATATTGATTCCTTGCAAATTAATAAAAATTTCCTGCCTACATCATGCCTCCTTCTCTATTTGCTAATCTAGTAAATAGGATTTGCAGTCACAATCCTTGGTTCTACAGATATTACTTTAACAACAAAGTTAGTCTAACATGCAGTTGAAATTAAGACCCTTTGCAAGAAAGCAAATATTTTGTTGACAGTATGTGCATTAACATGCACCCTTAAGATATGAGGAATAAACTCTACAATGCAACATAAAGAAACAATCAGTACAAACACCAAATGTAAACTTAAAATACTGATATCTGGTTTAAGAGCATACTTGCGATTCTTATAATAAATAACAATATAACAGTGATTGTCTGTTGTGAAATAATATAAGATGGAGTAATAACAAACATCGCAAACCTCTTAATAATAAGTATGTATATTATAGTAAGCTTTAATTGTGGATTACCAGAGCTGTTTATGTGCTATAAGGATAGGAATTACCCGCATGTTTTACATCACACTTTGTATTAATATACCCTGTTAACAATCCGTTTCAGGTCGGGTAAAAACCAATAGTCCCGAGGATTGCTTATTGTTGATGTGTAAAGAGATGTACAAATGAATTCACAGTTTGTGAATCTCGATATTTACAAATAATGCTTAGACACTTGATCTTCCAATCACATTAGCTCTAACTCACACGCCCCGTATGGGAATGACAATCCTGTTGTGGATTTGTCCCACCGCTATAACTAAGCGATGACCAGAATCACACCCACTGTTTAATTTCGAGTTCCTCATACGTAAGATGCTGATGCTTTGATGGACAGGATATTCAGCTAATCATAGGGAGACAACTCCCATTCGTCTAACCAGTCCGGTGTGAGTGGTGGGCATTGCAATTGAATAAAAGACGCCGAGTAGCAGCGGCCCGCACCCCCTCTGAGGAAGCGTTCGTGAAACGCGCGTCAGGGGTCCGGCAGGGGTAGCTTAGTCTCTCCTGTTGTTTTGTTTTTAATGTGCTTTTTCTTGTGGAAAATAGATTAATAAGTGGTTGAATTTATGTCCTCTAATCCTTTACTGTCATATAATAATATTAATGCAGCCCTCGGATTGTAAGGGCTTAGTTAATTCTAATTCAATACGGATTGGGGATATTGAATAGTGGACTTACATATCTAATAGCTATTATGCAAACCACAGAGTTCAAGTGGTTTTAATTCACAGCCTTTGCTACTGTATGAGTGTGAGTTCCTTAGTTAACCTAATAAACTTTAATGTATGAATGATTGGGAACGATTTAATTATTTTGAACACTTTCTGATATCAATAGAGTTAATTTGATAATACTTAGTGGAATTATTCTCTCTTTAAACTTTGTTGTACTCTCAGTTACAACTAGTTTGTCTAGTTGTTGTCAGCTTGTGTAAAGGATCCGGTGTATATCCCAATGTAAACACAGCAGCATAAGAAGCCAGCACAAAAGCGTAAATTAATCACCATTTATTGGAGAAAGTACATAACATTTCGGTCCCACCAGGGAGGCCTTGGTCACATGTAGATACGTCATCCCAGACGAACATACCACATAAACCCACGAGTGCTACTTAAATACTATACACTAATCACAGTAATGAGTATTAGCTGATACAAGCCTTTAAAAAACCGCCAAACTTACATGTCAAAATCACCTGTGTATACATGAAGCAAGGCACATAACGATACATCCGGAAGTTTCAGACTGTGTTGGCGTGCGCGAAGTGCGCATGTGCAGACAACGTCATCGGGCGAATGTGACATCATCACGTCACGCTGCATTCATAGTGCGCATGCGTGATGTCCGTAGGAATACAAACAGCCGTTGTCATGGAGACAAAGAATAAACAAGGCAGCTTGTAGCGACCTAGTGCTAGAGAAAGAACATATGCCAAGGCATATGAGCTGTATTGTATGCAGCATATTGTCTAAATATGGGAATCTGAACTATATCATAATATCCAGCAGTATTAAAAATAAATGTTAATAGTTGAAAAACAAAGGAACAATTTTTTGAGTCAGAAACAAAGGGGTCAGTTGTATAATACACTGTGACTACGATAATTTTAGGACATATGTTAGTTATAAAAGTAAAAATGTTAGTGACCGTTGGTGCTGTGCTAATATTATAATGGGGAAGCCAAAATACATGTAACTATTATAATAACAAAAAAGAAAAACGCCAGGTGCAAAAATGAATTTGTTATTACAAAAAATACAACAGAATAGCCCATCAGTCCTAGCTCAATTCAAGGCAATGTATCAGCATAAGTAATACCCAAACTACAGAGAACCTAGCTAGAGGGCAGGATCCCAAATGTGCACAGACTGTACAAAAAATAAAGTACTAACTATGTGTCCAAATGCACACTAAAACATGTGTGTATCATCATTCAACACTATATTGGATCTGCCCTCTCCAGCTCGATCCCAAATGTGCACAGACTGTACAAAAAATAAAGTACTATGTGTCCAAATGCACACTAAAACATGTGTGTATCATCATTCAACACTATATTGGATCTGCCCTCTCCAGCTCGGTTGCCAAAAAAAACTTAGAAACAAATGAAGTGAAAATTATATACAAAGTGCGACAAGGAATAGGTAGAGAGATCCGAGTATATGGGCCCATATATAACTGATCTCAATATCATGATGAGAGGAAGCTCACAATCCCTTATAGAAACAGCTATAGTCAATGGTCATATTTAAGCCTTTTGGTGTCATAGTTCCCAAGCGGTGTATCCAACGTGACTCCAGTTGTAAAAGGGCCTTTGCCCTATCACCGCCCCTTCTGGATTTAGGGACATGGTCAATCAGGATCGTTCTTAATGAAGAAATTGCATGCCCATCCTGCTGGAAATGGCGTGCGACTGGTTGGTCTGAAGACCCTTTGTCGAGGGCTATCCTGATGGCTGTTTTGTGATTGGCTAGCCTTTCCCTAAAGGTTGTTATCGTTTTGCCAACATAGTATAGGGAACATGGGCACACAATCACATATATCACATGGTCCGAAGTACAAGTTAACCTGTGTCGTATCGTGTACATTTTGTTGGTGTGTGGGTGATGGAATTAATTACCCATGATCATCCCATTGCACGTAACACAGTTAACACATCGGTAGGAGCCATTCTTCATTTTTGGTAGCCAGGTGTCTTTCTGGTAGCTCTGTATCGGATCCATGTGAACCAGAAGGTCCCGCAAGTTTTGGGCTCTTTTATAAACCATTCTCGGTGGTGGTAGCCCATCAAATGGGAGAGTGGCATCCGTGGAGACCAATGGCCAATGCTGTTCGATCACATTCTTCACCTTGTGGGAGGCTGGTGTAAACGTGGTGATGAAGTTAAGCCTGAGTCAGACACCTTTGGTTGTTTGTTGCCAAGTGAGTGCTGGTTGAGTGCTTGTGCTCTTTCACATTGTTCATCAATTAGGCATTCAGGATATCCTCTATCCTTAAATTTCTGGGCCATCCCTTGCAGTTGTCTCTTCTTGTGAGCCTCCTCTGTGTTATTTCTGACTACACGGAGGAGCTGAGAGGAACTAACTCCAGATTTTTGGTAGTTTGGATGGTAACTGTTATAGTGTAGTGTAGAGTTTTTATTGGTAGGCTTATTGTACAAGGTGGTGCTTAGACTTTACCCACATTCCGTGGTTCTTTTATAGATTTCAAGATCAAGAAAGTGTATTTTATCAACACTAGTTTCAATCTTAAACCTAACTGGATTGCAAGCAATTGAGGTTATTAAACCTCATCACCCCTCCACACCATGAAGACATCATCTATGTAACGTCAATAGAACTTTATGGAGCTCTGTTCAGGAATAAGTATATGTTCTTGTTCATACATGGCCATGTAAATATGTGCGTATGAATGGGCCATGTTTGACCCCATAGCTGTGCCAAGGGTTTGCAAATAGAAATTATTCTCAAACCTGAAGTAATTTCTTACTAAACAGAGCTCCAAAAGTTCCATCAAAAAAATCAATGGGAGGACCATCGTAGTAGATATTGGTAGACAACATTTGTCTAACCATTTCCATTCCATGGGTGTGTGGGATGATGGTGTAAAGATCAATCACATCCATGGTGACCAAAAGGTCATCAACATGGATGTCATCCATTTGTCCCAATAAAAAAAATAATTCTGAAGAATCTCTCAGATATGAGACAGTGGACTTAACCACAGGCTGTAAGAAATAATTAATGTATTCAGCCAGGGGCTGAAATAATGAGCCCCTGGCAGAAAATATGGGATGTCCTGGAGGATTGGACAGGCTTTTATGTACTTTAGGCAGCAGGTATAATATTGGACAAATAGGATGATCAACCCTGGTATAATATTGGACAAATAGGATGATCAACCCTCAAAAAATTGTATACATCCTCATCAATAAATCTGGTATTAAGTGCCACCTCTAGGAGTTGATCCACTTGTTTTTTAAAAAACAGAGGTAGGATTGTATGTCAGTTTTCGGTAGGTACAACCATCATCTAATTGTCTAAGGGCTTCCGTACGGTACATAGAATAATCCATCACCACAATGGCGCCGCCCTTATCGGCAGGCCTTATGATAATGGAACTATCCTCAGATAAGGATTTGATCGCCAGCCCCCGCTTGGGTTGGATGAAGATTTTGGAGCCAGGACGGATCGTGATACCTGGTGAGGTTAAGACAAGGTAGGATGATCTTCAGGGGCTTAGTGTTAGGTTTATTTAAGGGGGGTTTGGGTTAGATTAGGGGTATGTGGGTGGTGGGTTGTAATGTTGGGGGGGGGGTATTGTATGTTTTTTTTTTACAGGCAAAAGAGCTGAACTCACTAAATTAACCCCAAATTACATAAAATAATAAAATACAAAATTATAATAAAAATAAAAAATCCTAACAGTACTTAGAAAAAATAAACCAAATATTAAATTAAAAATTAAAATAAATTAATCTAAAATTACCAAAAATAAAAGTCTAACCTTACAGAAAATAATAAACAAAATTATCCAAAATAAAAAATGTAAACCTAATCCCTATGGAAATAAAAAGCCCCCCCCCCCCAAATAAAAACACTCCCTAATCTAATGCTAAACTACTAATAGCCCTTAAAAGGGCCTTTTGTAGGGCATTGCCCTAAGTTAAACAGCTCCTTTACCTTAAAAATACTAAGACCCCCCTCTAACAGTAAAACCCACCACCCAACAAACCTAACACTAAAAAACCCCAAACTATACATTGCCCTTAAAGGGGCATTTGTATGGGCATTGCCCTTAAAAGGACATTCAGTTCTTTTAAGACTGCCCATGAAAACCCTAATATAATTTTTTTTTTTTTTTAAATCCTAACTCTAACACCCAAATAGGTACTCACCATTCCTGAAGTCCGGCAGAGAAGGTCCTGTTCCAGGCGGTGGTCTTCTTTTGAAGCAGGGACCACTTCCTTCTTCATCCAGGACCAAGCTGACACGGAGTGGAGCCATGGAGTGTGGAGGACCCTCTTGATACAATCGCTGCCGTACACTGAATAGTGAATTCAAGTTTAAATAAATCGTTTAAATATGGCGTCCCTTGCATTCCTATTGGCTGATTTGATTCTTCAAATTTAAATCAGCCAATAGGATGAGAGCTACTGAAATCCTATTGGCTGTTCAAATCAGCCAATAGGATTTCAGTAGCTCTCATATATGTGACACCAAAACCATGTAAAAATCGGCGTCGACAGCTTTTGTGAGGACGCCGCATATGTAATCTTGCCTTCTATGTTTAACAACTTTGTTTTTCTATGCAGCTGTTGTCTTCCCCAGAAGCAATAGATGATGTTGCTGCAATTAACTTATCTCTATTAATTTATTACTGTAATTAGCATTATTTATTTGTTATGGTATAAAATAAAAACAATTTTACAAAATGTTTCACAGTGGCTTAACATATTCAAAGAAGTAAAGTAGTGGGTGTGGTGTGGGTGGGATTAGATTTGGCGAGTAACATTTTGTCCTGGCTAGTATCTTAGGACTTGAAATTTTGAACCCTGTATATATATATATATATATATATATATATATGTGTCTGTGTGTGTGTGTTGATTTGTGCAGACATACATACATATATACCATATCCCTTGAGATGACTGTTTAAACATTCCAAACATAAATATGTATTTTACATTTAATATAAATATATACAGTATTTATATATTTGAATATGTAATGCATGCGTTTTGTCATATATATGTGTGAAATACTTTTTTAATATATAATGCGTGGTTTGTCATATATATGTGTGAAATACTTTATTTTAATATATAAGGCGTGTTTTGTCATCTATATGTGTGAAATACTTTAGTTTAATATATAATGCATGTGTTTTGGCATAAACATGTGTGAAATACTATATTTAATATATAATGCGTATGTTTTGTTTTATATATGTGTGAGATCATTTATGTTAATATATAATGAGTGTTGTCAAATATATGTGTAAAGTATTTTTTTTAATACATAATGCATGTGTTTTATCATATATGTGTGTGAAGTATTTTTTTAATATATAATGCATGTATATTTTGTATATTATGTATGTGTGAAATACTTTATTTAATATATAATGCATTTGTTTTGTCATATACAGTAAGGGGCCGGTGCTTTCATAAGGCCATCTAGGCAACCGCCTTAGAGTGCAAACTGCAGGTGACGACCTGTAACAGCAACATTTTAAATGTATTTTAATTTTTTTTTACATCATAAAGCTACTGCACTCGTGGTCTGCCCCTCCTGCGTCCCCTGTCGCAGCACCCGTGGGCCCCCTTTAAGGCACCCCCCACCCCTGTGCTGGCTGCTGCAGCTCCGGTAACATTAAATATAGTAAAAATAGAAATGGGCCCAGCACTCCACGCTACAGGGGTTTCTGCACTAACCCCCAAAGTAGACAAATTTGTAGAAAAGAGCAGCAGCACCACACTTTATGAACTTTTAACTGCTTTTAATGATGAAACATACAGGAAAGCAACATTGTTGCTTTCCTGTATGTTTCATCATTAAAAGCAGTTAAAAGTTCATAAAGTGTGGTGCTGCTGCTCTTTTCTACAAATTTGTCAACATTAAATATAGTCCCATAGCTTAAGGAACAGTAAGAACTTGACTAGCAGGGAAGAGGGAGGAGCATGAGCCAGCAGGCAGAAGTGCAGGAGGAAAAGAGTGGGAGGATTGAGCAGCAAGAAGAGCTGAGCTTGCAAAGGCCACTTTGAAAACAGAAGACTGGGGAAAGTACGTTTGGGCTATGTGGGTATACTCTCTTCCTGTAAGTCCATCAAACAGGGCTTAATTAAGCTATGCCTCTTTGTACTATAGTGAAAAATAGGTTAATAATATGTATAATGTATTTGTTCACATCATTCCATATGTCATCTCAACACATAAGAGATTTATTATTTCATGGAAGAGAAATGTTGTTTTTATTCAAAATGCCTTAATTCTCACTTTCAGACATCAAATAACTCTCATGCTAACAGGTCTAATTGAATTATTTTTATGACACAACCAAGCATATATTTTTATGCTTTGGATTAAATTCACAAATAGTTGGCTACAATATCCTAATTTGTTGCTTTAAATTATATCACAAGTACATTTTCCAAAGCATCTGTTAAAATAATATATGAATTGTTCATCCTTCCTTATTTATTAGATTTCTTAGAATTCACATTATTATTCCATCAATATTCCATTAATATTCTACCTATCTATCTGTCTCTTTCTGTCTGTCTGTTGTGTCTGTCATGTCTGTCTGTATGTCTATGTATCTATCTATCTATCTATCTATCTATCTGTCTATCACTCTATATGTGTATGTCTGTGTCTGTCTGCCTCACTCTCTGGTCCCGATGATCAGAAGTTTGCCACCAAAAACATCTTTAGCCTCACAGGGAGATATAATTATCAAAAAAGATTGGCTTTCACTTACAAATGTTGGGACAGGATTATTAAGAAACATTCGCACATCTCCTCGACATACTCCCCGCTGACCCCGATAATGGGGAACGCTCTCCATCCACTTAACCTCGTAAAGAGAGGGGAATATCCCTTAAGTATACGAGAATCTCTTCCTGTTTGTGAATTTTACGCAGCAGGAAAACCGAAATCGCAAGAAGAAATTATTGCTAAACATGGCCCTAGATTTCAAGATTGGCTTGCGTATTTGCAAATATCCCACTTTCTCACCACACACCCGTTCAAAGCACATCTAACTCGATCTCTCACCCCATTTGAGAATATATGTATCAACCCCCTACCAAATCGGGGAATATTATCTCTCACACATAGACAAATTTTAGTTACATACTCTAAAACACTGCCATCCTATGTCAGTGCATGGGAGAAGGAATCAGAAAGCTCGATGCCTAGACAGACATGGTGTGATATATTCACACGCATGAGTAAAGCTTCTTCATCCATCTCTATCCAAGAGATGAATTTGAAACTGATGTGCAGGTGGTACTATACACCAGTGCGCCTGCACCAAATTTTTCCCACAGTTTCAGACATGTGCTGGAGAGGCTGTCAAGATAGGGGCACACCATATCACATCTGGTGGCAATGCCCAATAGTAAAAGATTACTGGGAGGCAATCAAAAGAGAAATTGAGAAAGTTTTGCAATTGTCCTTACCACTAAACATCTGGACTCTTCTTTTTAACTCATTCCCTAAAATAACTTGTACATTTAGGCTAACACTTTTGACAATTATGGTTAATTCAGGGAAAAAATTAATACCATTAAACTGGAAGAAGCCAGACCTTCCTTCAGTGGAGGTATGGAAAGCTACAGTAACACATGCACTTACATTAGAGAAATACCACTTCAAGCTGACCAACCGAAAAGACGACTTAGACTCAATACGATTTATATGGGATGAATACAGAAATACCTGACCAGGTACATAGTGAGAGTAGTAGCCGAGAACCTCAGTAACCACAGCAAGGTAATTTGTAGTCTTAGATACCAGCTTAGCAATGGAATGCAAAATTTTCAATTAACCATTCAAGCACAAGTACATATACGCTCTGGGTTCTCCCTTCCTCTTTCTTTTCTTTGTTTTATTTTTAAAATCTTAATAACTAGGAATTCTTTTCTGCAGTTAAATTGTTAATAATATGTTAAAAGTATAAGTAGATAATGTGAAGCAAATCTATATCTGTATACCTTGTCATTGAATACTGTATGCTTCTGAACTTTTCAATAAAAAGTTTAAAAAAAAAAAAAAAAAAAAAAAAAAAGATTGGCTTTCCCTACGAGTGGCAAACTGTCTTTTATGAAAATAATTATAAATATATATATATGTATATGAATATATATTTATATTCTGATTTGTATGCAGCAGTACCAATCCACTATTTGGTTTGCTATACAGAGCTACCACTGTTTGATTTGTTATGCAGAGCAGCCACTGGCTGATTGGTTATGCAGAGCTACCATTGTTTGATTTGTTATGCAGAGCTGCCACTGTTTGATTTGTTATGTAGAGCTACCACTGTTTGATTTGATATGTAGAGCAACCACTGGCTGATTTGTTATGCAGAGCAACCACTGCTTGATTGTTATGAAGAGCAACCACAGCTTGATTTGTTATTCAAAGTAACCACTGCTTGATTTGTTATGCAGAGCGACCATTGCTTGATTTGTTATGCAGAGCTACTGCTATTTTATTTGTTATTTAGAGCTACTACTGTTTGATTTGTTATGCAGAGCTACTGCTGTTTGATTTTAAATGCAGATCTACCACAGCTTGATTTGTTATTCAGAGTAACCACTGCTTGATTTGTTATGCAGAACAACCATTGCTTGATTTGTTATGCAGAGCTACTGCTTTTGATTTGTTATTCAGAGCTACTACTGTTTGATTTGTTAAGCAGAGCTACTGCTGTTTGATTTGAAATGCAGATCTACCACTGTTTGATTTGTTATGCAGCAGTACCAATCTACTGTTTGATTTGCTATAGAGGACTACCACTGTTTGAATTGTTATACAGAGCTACCACTGATTGATTTGTTATGCATAGCAACCACTGCCTGATTTGTTATGCAGAGCTACCACTGTTTTATTTGTTATGCAAAGCTACCACTGTTTGATTTGTTATACAGAGCTACCACTGTTTGATTTTCTATAAAGAGCAACCACTGCTTGATATGTCATGCAGAGCAACCACTGGTTGATTTTTTATTTAGAGTTACTGCTGTTTTTTATGCAGAGCAACCACTGCTTGATTTGTTATGCAGATCAACGACTGGTTGATTTGTTATGCAAAGCTACCACTTTTTGATTTGTTATGCAGAGCTACCACTGTTTGATTTGTTATGAAAAGGTACTGTTGTTTTAGTTGTTATGCAGAGCTACCACTCTTTGAATGTTATGCAGAGCTACCACTGTTTCATTTGTTATCCAGAGGTACAATTGTTTCATTTGTTATACAGAGCTACCACTGTTTGATTTGCTATAAAGAACAACCACTGCTTGATATGGTATGCAGAGCAACCACTGGTTGATTTGCTATGCAGAGCAACCGCTGCTTGATTTGTTATGCAGAACTACTGCTGTTTGTTTTTTATGCAGAGCAACCACTGCTTGATTTGATATGCAGTGCAACCACTTTTTCATTTGTAATACAGAGCTACCACTGTTTGATTTGCTATGCAGATGTACTGCTGTTTGATTTGTTATGCAGAGCTACCGCTGTTTGATTTGTTATGCAGAGCTATCACTGTTTAATTTGTTATACACGACTACCACTGTTTGCTTTGTTATAGAGAGCTACCAAACACAAGCACACACACACACATACAAACACATATACACATACACATTCACACACATGTACAAATAGACAGACAGAAAAACGCACATACAAACAGAAGCACATATACAGGCATGTATGCACACACACACTTACATACACTACACACACACTGTAGGTTTTGTTAGCACATCTCTGTAACAGTTTGTCAAAGACTAGCAATTGAATGGTAGGCCCTGTATACAGTATATGTGTGAATTACTTTATTTAATACATAATGCACGTGTTTTGTCATATCTATGTGTTATATAAACTGATATATAATCACAAATTCGTAAAATACACTCATAGATCAAACAAATGGAGTGCAGATGAACACAAATGCAGTGTAAATAAATAAACATAAATGCAATGTAGATAAATACAAATTTTTGATAGGTGTGATTTAAAACTTTTTTGCGCTGCCTTTTTTGGGTATGCCCTTTCCCCTATGATATTTTCCCCAAAATATCTAGTTTAGGTGTGCCGGAGAAGTGTGAGTTTAGGAGTAGGGGCGCAATTGAATGCTTATACCCTTGTAAAATTAGGATAAAAATAATTTTTTATATTTTTTTTAAATGTAATGAGGAAAAGATATATACTCTCAGTCTTATAACATATTGTAGAAAATATTTATTAATTACAAGAAGTCAGATATAGCTATACTATACATTAAAACACATATGTGTTTGTGTCTTTAGATGGCACGTCTGTAGATGAACCTATGGAGGTTTAGGCAAGTATTTGATACGTTTGGATGTTGAATTTTTATATATTTTAAACCTGCAATAAGAACAAATATTTGATTTTAAGGACTAGTCTACGTGTTGGACCTAGTACATTGGATACCTACTGCAATATCATAAAAAAGTCATAAAAACAACAAAAAAGCATTAACGCATTAGTACAGGATTATAAAAGTAGTTGATGATTATAAAAGTAGTTAATAACGTATTGCTATTGCTAAAACCATATGACAATATAAATGTGATAATGTAGATAAAAATGATAGTAAGAAAATTCTCTAAAAAATTAGTTCATAATGCTTTGAAATATCGAAAAAGATCACAGAAAAGAGATGCTGAACAAAGGTTGTGGTCGGCCGACCAGTTTAAAAGTTAATAATAAAATTAAGGAGATGCTGCCCAAAGATTGTTTTTACCACCGCTGGGTTTTTTTTTAATGTAATTAATTTGACAAGTTTTTAAAAGTCTTTGTATGAAAAGTATCAACTTTGTCACTTCTTAATAAAAAGTGTTTCTTTGAGATGAAATGTATCTAGATTAGTATAATGTTGCGTGCTGTTATTTTGCGTGCTGTTATTTTGTATACTCCTCTTTTTTTGTTACTGTGTATGTTGAAAAGAACTTACCAGAGCTCTACGGTCTGAAGAGAAAGTGAACAGTAATGAGCGGTATTTACTTACTTTGCTCTTAAGCCGATTCTGGAGCCTGGTAGAAATTTTGATCCGCTCTGTAGATTTTTTCTTTTTCCGGTCTTCCGATGTTATGATTGATCCGCTCTGTAGAATTTCTTTAGCCGGTCTTTTAATACTGTAAATGATCCAGATGGTATTCTGAAGTCCCTTTTCACAGTAGTCCAGAGACTGTATTTCACCGTGGTCCAAGATGTACAATGGCTCCTAAAGGGCAGTATGTGCCGGTGTGGTGGCGTTTTTTTGTCCAAAAAGAGTCTTTTAGTATTGCTCACTGTGGTTAGAGCTCAGCTTGTAGTCGATTATTTATAGTAGAGAGAAGAGTAGTGTCTGATAGCAGCAGTCAGATGTGACTGAGACACTAAAAAGATTTGTAGATTTGTTGGTTTTTAACAGTAGTTTGCTACGCGTTTCAGCCGTTGGCCTTTTTCAAGCTTAACCAGTTAAGAAGTGACAAAGTGGATACTTTTCATACAAAGACTTTTAAAAACTTGTCAAATTAATTACATTAAAAAAAACCCAGCAGTGGTAAAAACAATCTTTGGGCAGCATCTCCTTAATTTTATTATTAACTTTTAAACTGGTCGGCCGACCACAACCTTTGTTCAGCATCTCTTTTCTGTGATCTTTTTCGATATTTCAAGGCATTATGTATCATTTTTATCTACATTATCACATTTATATTGTCATATGGTTTTAGCAATAGCAATACGTTATTAACTACTTTTATAATCATCAACTACTTTTATAATCCTGTACTAATGCGTTAATGCTTTTTTGTTGTTTTTATGACTTTTTTATGATATTGCACTAGGTATCCAATGTACTAGGTCCAACACGTAGACTAGTCCTTAAAATCAAATATTTGTTCTTATTGCAGGTTTAAAATATATAAAAATTCAACATCCAAACGTATCAAAATACTTGCCTAAACCTCCATAGGTTCATCTACAGACGTGCCATCTAAAGACACAAACACATATGTGTTTTAATGTATAGTATAGCTATATCTGACTTCTTGTAATTAATAAATATTTTCTACAATATGTTATAAGACTGAGAGTATATATCTTTTCCTCATTACATTTAAAAAAAATATAAAAAATTCTTTTTATCCTAATTTTACAAGGGTATAAGCATTCAATTGCGCCCCTACTCCTAAACTCACACTTCTCCGGCACAGATAAATACAAATGCATTGCAGTTAAATAAACACAAATGCAGTGCAGATAAATAAACACAAATGCAGTGAAGATAAACACAAATGCAGTGTATATAGAAACACACAAATGCAGTGTAGATAAACACAAATGCAGTGTAGATAAATAAAAAGAAACACAGTATAGATAGATAAAAAATGCAGTGCAGATAAACACAAATGCAGTGTAAATGAACACAAATGCAGTGTAGATAGATAAAACAAATGCAGTGCAGATAAATAAACACAAATGCAGTGTAAATAAATAACCATGAATGCAGTGTAGATAAACACACATGCAGTGCCAATAAATACAAAAGCAGTGCAGATAAACAAAAATGCAGTGAAGATAAACACAAATGCAGTGCAGATAAATAAACACAAATGCAGTGTATATAGAGAAACACAAATGCAGTATAGATATGCACAAACACAGTGTAGATAGATAAACACAAATGCAGTATAGATCAATAAACACAAACTCAGTGATGATAGATAAAAATGCAGTGAAGATAAACACAAATGCAGTGTAAATAAATAAACACAAATGCAGTGTAGATGGATAAAACAAATGCAGTGCTGATAAACACAAATGCAGTGAAGATAAACACAAATGCAGTGAAGATAAATAAAAAAAACACAGTGTACATAAATAAACATAAATGCAGTGCAGATAAACACAAAAGCAGTGCAGATAAACAAAAATGCAGTGAAGATAAACACTAATGCAGTACAGATAAATAAACACAAATGCATTGTAGATAAATAAATACAAATGCAGTGTAGATAGAAAAACACAAATGCAGTGTCGCTAAACATAAACACAGTGTAGATAGATAAACATGAATGCAGTGTAGATAGATACAAAATGCAGTGCAGATAAACACAAATACAGTGTAAATAAATAAATACAAATGCAGTGTAGATAAATAAATACAAACGCAGTGTAGATAGATAAAACAAATGCAGTGTAGATAAACACAAATGTAGTGCAGATAAATAAATTCAAATGCCATACAGATATATAAACACAAATGCAGTGCAGATAAATAAACACAAATGCAGTGTAGATAAACACAAACACAGTGTAGGTATATACACACAAATGCAGTGTAGATATATAGACACAAATTCAGTGTAAATAAACACAAATGCAGTGCAGATCAGCACGAATGCAGTATAAATAAACATAAATGCCGTTTAGATAAACACAAATGCAGTGAGGATAAACACAAATGCAGTGAAGATAAATAAACACAAATGCAGTGAAGATAAACATAAATGCAGTGCAGATAAATAAACACAAATGCAGTGTAGATAAATAAACTCAAATGCAGTGTAAATAAATAAACACAAATGCAGTGTAGATAAATAAATACAAACACAGTGCAGATAGATAAAACAAATGCAGTGTAGATAAACACAAATGCAGTGCAGATAAATAAATACAAATGCAGTACAGATATATAAACACAAATGCAGTGCAAATAAATAAACACAAATGCAGTGTAGATAAACACAAACACAGTGTAGATATATACACACAAATGCAGTGTAGATATATAAACACAAATGCAGTGTAAACACAAATGTAGTGCAGATCAGCACAAATGCAGTGTAAATAAACATAAATGCCGTTTAGATAAACACAAATGCAGTGCAGATAAACACAAATGCAGTGAAGATAAATAAACACAAATGCAGTGAAGATAAACACAAATGCAGTGCAGATAAATAAACACAAATGCAGTGTAGATAAATAAACTCAAATGCAGTGTAGATAAATAAACACAAATGCAGTGTAGATAAATAAACTCAAATGCAGTGTAGATAAATAAACACAAATGCAGGGTAGATATATATAAACACAAATTCAGTGTAAATAAATAAATACAACTGCAGAGTAGATAAACACAAATGCAGTGTAGATATATAAACACAAATGCAGTGTAGATAAAAAAAATGTAGTGTAGATAAATAAACACAAAGGGCTAAATGGAGCGCTAATTTATCAAACACCCGCAAATTTGCCCGTTTGCGGCACATGATAAATAACCAGCCATTACAAGTGGCTTCTTAATGCTACCACAAGCTCACGATGGTAGCAATTAGATCTTATCAAATTAACCAGAGATCAGATCTCTGGTTCATTTTGTAAATGTGCCCCAAATGCCCCTAAAACCAATTGTGATATACTTTATTAAAAAAATTAAAGACTGCAGCATTTTCGGCGGTATTTTACCTCCCTATAGCGCTGGTATTATGAGTTTAAAAAAGCCGGTGTTTGCGGGCAATATGGCTGCGCTGAGCTCCATACCGCACACAAATACCAGCGCTGCTTTGAGCTGCTGTTACGTGATCGGGCACAATTTCCAAATAGACAACAATGGGGAGAGCCGGCTAAAAAAAGCCTAACACCTGCAATCACGGAGCGTAAAGCTCCGTAACGCAGCCTCATTGATGTCTATGGGGAATTTTTTTATGTTTAAACCTAACACCCTAACATAAACCCCGAGTCTAAACACCCCTAATCTGATGCCCCCAACATCCCTGCCACCTACATTACAGTTATTAACCCCTAATCTGCTGCCCTCAACATCACCGCCACCTACATCACAGTTATTAACCCCTAATCTGCTGCCCCCAAAATCGCTGCAACCTAACTACACTTATTAACCCCTAATCTGCTGCCCCAATGTCGCTGCCACTATAGTAAAGTTATTAACCCCTAAGCCTAACCCTAAATCTAACCCTAACGTAACCCTAACCCTAAAACCCACTAACTTTAGAATAATTAAAATAATTCCAAATGAAAATTACAATTAATACCTAAATAATACCTATTTAAAACAAAATACGTACCTGTAAAATAAAACCTAAGCTAGCTACAATATAACTAATAGTTATATTGTAGATATCTTAGGTTTTATTTTTATTTCACAGGTAGGTTTGTATTTATTTCAACTAGGTAGACTAGTTAGTAAATAGTTATTAACTACCTAGTTAAAATAAATACAAATTAACCTGTAAAATAAAACCTAACCTGTCTTACAGTAAAACCGAACATTACACTAAAATTAAATAAATTACATTAATCAAATACAATTAACTGAATTACAAAATAATAAACACTAAATTACACAAAATAAAAAAGAAATTATCAAATATTTAAACTAATTACTCCTAATCTAATAGCCCTATCAAAATAAAAAAGCCCCCCAAAATAATAAAACCCCTAGCCTAAACTAAACTGCCAATAGCCCTTAAAAGGGCCTTTTGCGGGGCATTGCCCCAAAGATATCAGCTCTTTTACCTGGCAAATAAAAATACAAACATCCCCCCCAACAGTAAAACCCACCACCCACACAACCAACCCCCCAAATAAAATTCTATCTAAAAGACCTAAGCTACCCATTGCCCTGAAAAGGGCATTTGGATGGGCATTGCCCTTAAAAGGGCATTCAGCTCTTTTACATGCCCAAACCCTAAGCTAAAAATAAAACCCACCCAATAAACCCTTAATAAAACCTAACACTAACCCCCGAAGATCCTCTTACAGTTTTGAAAGACCGGACATCCATCCTCATCCAGCCGGCGAAGTCCTCATCCATGTGGCAAGAAGTCCTCAACAAAGCTAAGAAAAGTCTTCATACAAGCGGCAAGAAGTCCTCAACGAAGCCGGGAGAAGTCTTCATCCATGCGGCAAGAAGTCATCATCTAGGCGGGCAGAAGTCTTCATCCAGATGGCATCTTCTATCTTCATCCTTCCGGCGCGGAGCGAGTCCATCTTCAAGACATCCGGCGCGGAGCATCCTCTTCATATGGTCCCAGCCGTACACTGAAGGTTCCCTTTAAGGGACGTCATCCAAGATAAAATCCCTTGAATTCCGATTGGCTGATAGAATTCTATCAGCCAATAGGAATTAAAGGGTAAAAAAATCAGCCAATAGGATTGAGCTTTAATCCTATTGGCTGATCCAATCAGCTAATAGGATCGAGCTTGCATTCTATTGGCTGATTGGAACAGCCAATAGAATGCAAGCTCAATCCCATTGGCTGATTGGGTAAGCTAATAGGATTGACGCTCAATCCTATTGGCTGATTGCATCAGTCAATAGGTTTTCTTACCCTTTAATTCCTATTGGCTGATAGAATTCTATCAGCCAATCGGAATTCAAGGGACTCCATCTTGGATGACGTCCCTTAAAGGGAACCACAGGCACAGTTCTTGTTAAGATCAGAAGTAAAATATCAGAGAGGCAAAGGCAATGAATGGTGAGAACGGTCAAAAACAGCCCACAGACCACCTCCAAAGACCTACAACATCATCTTGCTGCAGATGGTGTCACTGTGCATTGTTCAACAATTCAGTGTATGGGAGAGTGATGCGGAAGAAGCCTTTTCTACATACATACCACAAACAGAGTCGCTTGAGGTATGCAAACACACATTTGTACAAGCCAGCTTTCTTTTGGAAGAAGGTGCTGTGGACTGATGAAACAAAGATTGAGTTATTTGGTCATAACAAGGGGCGTTATGCATGGTGGCAAAAGAACACAGCATTCCAAGATAAACACTTGCTAGCCACAGTAAAATGTGGTGGATGTTCCATCATGCTGTGGTGCTGTGTGGGCAGTGCCGGTACTGGGAATCTCTTTTAAAGTTGAGGGTCACATGGTTTCCACTCAATATCAGCAGATACTTGAGAATAATATTGAGGAATCAGTCACAAAGTTGAAGTTACGCCGGAGCTGGATATTTCAACAAGACAATGACCCAAAATACTGCTCAAAATCTACTCTGGCATTTATGCAGAGGAACAAGTACAATGTTCTGGAATGACCATCCCAGTCCCCTGACCTGAATACCATTGAAAATCTGTGGGGTGAGGGGCGATCCTTGATATCGACTTCTGGGGGTGGAGCTAGCTGTGGTGTGGAGTGCTAGCGCAAGGTTCTACACTGAAGAGCATTATCGAACTCCCCAAGCCGCCTTCTGTCCTTGGCCGGTATCGAGTGTACTTGGCCCGGACCTACCTTTTGCAGCGCCGGAAGTCTCATACATAGGCTGACCATATTGCTGCTTTAAAAAGGGACACATATGAAAAATACATTGCCAGGGTTCTTATAATGGAACATTATTCAAAACATTTCTTTAAACAGCCCTGATATGTGTATTTTTCATATGTGTCCCTTTTTAAAGTGGCAATATGGTCAACCTACTCATACAGCAATTTGGCTCAGCTGTTGAGTCACTACACTCGTTGGCGTTCTATTTCATACCCAGTCCTATTGCCAGTTCCCCCTGCTGGCGTAAGTGAAGCCTCCTGATGAGAGGCAGCCAAGGGCCAGACAGCAGCTTAAACCTACCCACAGAGTGGCGGTCGGTCCTGGGAAACAAAGAGTTAAGTGCTCGGTGAAAGAACCAAAGTGCTGCTCCTAGCTGGACAAGCTTACAGACGCATGTACTGAGCACTGCATTCATACGTATACCTGGCAGCAAAATGCTGAGGACCGAGACCGAGGGATAACCGGGAAGTAACCGAGAGTGTGCATACTCTATTAAGGTACCAGTGAATGTGGATATTATATCGCTGGCTGTGTTGGCTGCAGGGACGAGTAGGGGGAGCTGAGTATAAATAAAAGTGTGAGCTGGGTATGTGACTTTTTCTTGCGCAGAATATGAAAGTATGAAAGGCTGGATGGAATCATATCAAACCTATGCAAAAAGGATGAGTTGTGTGCAAGTTCAAAAATAACTTTGACCAAGCAGATACCGAGAGCAGGGGGTCTTCATTAAGAGCTCCCCTGATAATAATAGGAGGGTCTATCAAAGTGTTGGCTATTAGAATGGAGGTTACAACAGCCTGAAAGAGGGTGTCTGGAAGGTAGCCTAGATTGAGATGACATATAATCTCTGCAAGACTGACTTTTGCTGCATACTACTTAAATAACGAACTACGCTTTGGGCTGCTATACTAACACTGGCTTGACGTATACAGGCATTAAAAGGAGACTGCAGTATAACAATCCAATAAAAAGAACAGGAGTTGTCTCTTTAACAAAAGAATGCCAGTAACAGGAGACTGTATAAAATAAGCTAAACGCTTACAGCAGAATACGACATTAAAAGCAACAAGGCCTTGGATATTTGAATAGAGGATATAAATGCTCTGAGTCAAGATCTGGAAAGTCTCCTAGGCCAAATAGCTATCAAAAATTTAATATTGGTTGTGGCTGAGGAAGACAGTGAAATAACAAGCTGCTGCAATAGTCGCACTAATCCCAGTACTAATCCTGCTATAAGAAATCTTTCTTCACCCATTTCCTTCTAGCTGGACTTTGGACATTTATTAAACCTAAGACAAAATTAGACGCCTATTATTGTAACAATTGCAGATGTATATTCTTGCTGTTTTCTCTCCCTTTCCTTGGTCTGTATAAGGCTTACCTCATGTATAGCAGTTTTGTAAGGATATATCTGGTTCAAGTGTGCATTGTGGTTTTGTGAAAGCAATGTTATCTTTTTGATTGCCCACCTAGAGATATAGGCAAAGACCTTCCGTGAGGGGGGTTGCTATTTTGGGCCAATAGATAGAATGCATTTCTGGTCTGAGACACTAAGATCCTGTCGACTTAGGTTATAAATACTTCCTTAATCCCTGCAGTACAGGGGGGGAGAGGCTGCTAATAAACAGTAGGGAGGGGTAAAGAAAAAGGGTTGGTTAGTAAAGCTCTGTCTAGGCATTTAGATTATTTTCTAGGGTGTTTTTGACTGTAGAGAATTTTGATACATACCATTTGATCTTTGTATATTAATTAGTACTGAAGGGACCCTATGTTAAGGTTCTCTCTGTTTTTTTTTCTAACTCACTATATGCACTGATTTCCCTGAACGGGAAGCTAAGTAATATGCTCTCCACTCAAGGTGAATCTTACTAAAGATAGTCTGGACTGTGCTACCTGCCAAAAGGAAGTATTATTTAGGCCCACACATTTTGATATCCAGAAAGAAACATAAAAACACATTTGTTGTCATAATTTTTTTATTTATTCACAATCCACTTTCACAAGTAGATTAACTGATTCTCCTCACGAGCACACAGATCTAATTAGTGGCTTGACCCACTAGGTATCACCCTTTCTTTCCTCCTCTCCTTTTTTGTTGCTGTTTTTTTTTGTTTTTTTTCCACCACTGACTTTATCACTACTGATTGTTTATGGAAAGATTTATCTCGCACCCCAAAACCAATTCACCCACTATGCCACCAAAACAGAAAGACAAGAAATTGAAACCTAATGATAGTACTTTAGAGGCACATAGTGAAATAGGTATGGCAAATCAGGATAATACAATGTTAATCCAACAAATTTCAGCACTTATAACCCCACAATTTGACTCATTGAGACAGGAGATGGTCTTACTAACCAGTGAAGTTAAACAGTTTTCTGCCCGAATGAATGAATTAGAAACAAGGGTCTCTGACCTTGAAGATAGGTCACTAGCTATGGATCAAGTAGTGAACTCCCAGGAAAGAAAGTTAAGTTTAATTAATCGGAAACTGTAAGAATTAGAAGATAGGTCCCGCCGTAATAATCTCAGGGAGGTAGGGTTACCGGAGACTGGGGAATTTCAGGACCTAATGAGTTTTGCCTCTACTACATTACCCCAGTTGGTCGGCAGTAATGCTGACAATATAAGGATACCAGTAGAAAGAGTCCATAGATTGGGAATAGCAAGAAAGAACCCTGATGGATCAGCCAAACAAAGAGTAGTGATTATTAGATTTTTGAACTGCCAACATAAGTTTCATGTTCTGAGGCTTTATCGCAAAAACAACAAGATTATGATTGGGTCACACAAAATTCTCCTATTTCAGGATTTTTCCGTAGAAACCCAGAATAAACGCAGGGAAATGGCACCATTTTGTTTTAAATTGATCAAGGCCAATTTTAAAGCAAGATTGGTCTACCCGGCCAAGATTATTGTTGATAGGGAAGGTGAAATTAATATCTTCAGCAGACCTGAAGAAATTCAGGCCTTTTGCCAGAATCAAGGGGTCGAATAAGATTTCACGGTAGAAGGCTAAGATATTATTTGGTAATTAATGCGGAGGTTAAAATGATTATTTTCAATTTTACACCAGAATGAACATATTTCAGTTTATGTATGAAAGTGTGATTGTTTATTCATTATTATGGTTTTTAGGGAGCAGTAGCTCTCAGGCTATGCATAAAAGAACATTGTTGAATTACTGTTTTAAACATTTCAGGTCAGGCCTATTCCTGCTAGTAGATGAGTGTCAATACTCCTGGGGGAGGGGGGTTAAACTAAGACTAGTGTCTTGGAACATAGGAGGGATTTCAACCCCTAGGAAGAGGAAGCCAATAATTAGACATCTTGGGGCTAAAAACCCGGATATAGCTTTCATTCAAGAGACTCATCTGAAGCCTTCAGAGGCTGCCAAACTCAAATGTAAATGGGTCGGAGAAGTGGTTTTCACTCCCTATGTTAAGGTGAAACGAAGTTTGGCTATACTGTTCCATAAGCATCTGAAGTACCATATAGTTTCAATGGATAATGATTTTAACGGGAGATATCAAATTATAGAAGTCAATATAAATGGGAGCAATTTTGTTTTTTGTAATATATACGGACCTAATTCTGTGGATATAGAGTTTTGGGAGAATATCAGTTTGAGACTGTTTCCTCATATAGGGAAGGATATAGTGATGGTAGGTGACTTCAATATGGTCTTCTCACATATTTTAGACAGATCTAAAGTAAAAAATACCACTAGGAAAACCAGAGAAACAAGAATATTACGGAGGTTATGTAAGAAGCTTGCACTTCAGGACATATGGAGGGCCCAGAATCCAGATAGTAGGGAGTATACGTGCGTCTCGGGGGTACACAAATTCTTTTCAAGAATAGATTTCTTCTTGGTGGCCAAACAGCTAATGAGGTTGGGGATTAAGTCAAGTATACAGGAAATAGTAGTTTCTGACCATGCTATCATCACATTGGAAATAAGGCTAAAAGATCCTCTCTTAACCAACAATGTCAGGCTGTTTTTCCCACAATATCTTGTCAATAATGTGCACTTTAAAATGTGGCTCCAGAAGAGATGGAGACAGTTTGATGAGGAGAACGCCAAATATCGGAATAAACCAGAGATATTCTGGGAAACCGCTAAGGCAGTATTTAGAGGGGAGATTAAAGCATATTTGGTTAGGACCAAGACTATTAGGATCAAGAGGGAAGAACAACTCTCCAATACTCTTAGAAATAGCTATTGAAACTATATTAATGAGCCTTCAGTGATTTCATGGAATAAATATAAAGACAGTAAGACTGCACGAGAGATATATCTTAAACAATATTCAATATTAGAAGAACAAAAGCAGAAAGCATTTTTTGCTGGGATACAAGGGACTTCGGCCAAGTACCTGGCTAGAATATCGAAAATCAGGCAGTCAAAGAATTACATTGCAGCCCTGAAGTACAAAAATAATAGAATTACAGAGGCTGCAGAAATCAGGGAGGCTTTTTTTGAGTTTTTTCAGGAATTATATTCAGCAAAACAGATCGAGCATGTGAGCAAAGAACTGTTTTGGCAGAAGATAAAACTTCCTCAAATAGAGAAGAGTGATTTGCAGAGGATAAGTGAGTCTATCACGATAATAGAAATAGTGAATATGATAAAAAAACTTAAATTAGGAAAGTCTCCAGGGCCTGATTCACTTCGAGCTGAATTTTATAAACTACTTATTGATCTGATCCCTCCTAATCTGTGTGTACTTTTTAATGATTACTTTATTAAGAATCATCCACAGTCAGCAGTGTTTGCTGAATCTAATATAGTACTGATCACAAGAAAGGTAAAGATCCAGAGTTACCAGCATCATATAGGCCAATATCCTTATTAAATCAGGATTATAAAATTCTTACTACCATCATCGCAAATAGGTTGAAATCCTGCCTAGGAAATATCATACATACAGATGAAACAGGATTTATGACAGGCAGGAACCCGGTCAAAAATCTTCGTAAGGCCCAGCTGGTGCTGGATGCCTTTTGGAATAAAATAAAGGATAGGAGCTCCTATGTCGGATCGGACCTTACCATTCTTACGGTGGATGCTGAAAAAGCATTTGACTCCATTACATGGGATCATCTTTTTACATCTTTGGAGAGGTTCGGCCTTACGGGAGTTTTCACCAGATTATTTGACAGTTATATTGGGCACCATTTTCAGCGATTATAGTGAACGGAGATATCACAGAAAGGTTCCCTTTAAAAAGAGGTACGCGACAAGGCTGCCCACTGTCACCACTACTTTTTAATGTAGCACTGGAGCCTCTAGCGATTCTCTTGAGGCAAGAATTACAAGGTATTTATATAGGTAGGCAAAAGTTAGTGTTGTCCTTGTTTGCTGATGATCTACTTCTTTATTTGAGTAATACTGCAGTCTCGGTCCCAAGTGTGTTAGGTTTTTTTAACCTATTAAGTTCCTTCTCAGGATATAAAATAAACTATGAGAAATCTGAACTCCTATGGATATGTAAACCCACTAACCCTATAGCACATCCCTTTCAGGAAGCAGAACAGATTAGATATTTAGGGATTACGTTGGCACGAAATCCAAAGCTGTGGTATGGCTTAAATTTTGTTCAGTGTATCAGAGGAATGGCAGATAAATTACAGACATGGGGTGATCTTCCAATCTCGATGACAGCACGTATTATGCTAATTAAGGTGGTCTTGTTTTCAAAATTGTTGTACTTTCTCCAAAATCTCCCCCTCCTTCTGTATAAAAAATACATTAGATTCCTTAATAGGATTTTTAATCAATTCTTATGGAAGGATAAGAAGCCTCGTATATCCATACACAAATTAACCTTACCGAGGAAATATGGTGGTTTGGCCTGCCCAAATGTCAAGCTTTATAACTATGCAGCCCTCTGTAAATATGCTCTAGATTGGATTGTAGAAAAAGAGTGGGTTACATTCCATGAAATAGAAACTAGCATGATAGCACCCTTTGCGCCACAAGCAATTTTACATTATCCGGCGGCTAAACCCCCGAGTAACATTGCTCAGTTGTACACATTCAAATACATTATAAGTGCATGGCAGCAAATGTGTGGGGAGATTAAAGTAAATTATGCCAAAGTTCCTTCCGTTGATAGGCAATCCGGACTTCTCCCCTGGAGTAGGTACCTCGGTTTATGGAACATGGGTGGAGAGGGGATTAAAGTATGTAGCACAAATGTGCAAGGATAAAACCTTGATAACGAAGAGCTTTTTAGACCTGTCGCAGGAATATAATTTTCCAAAAGCTCATTTTTATGCCTATCTTCAGGCTAGACATTGGATTGGGGAGTTAAGACATAAAACAGGCCCAGACCTGGACACTAGAGATTTGAGGGCTGTGATTATGGAGTACCAGGAGGGGGTGGGAACCATCTCTTCAATGTATAAGATACTATTGAAACTATCTGGAGAAAGTAACATCATGGATATTAAAGAAAAGTGGAGCAGGGTAAGAGTCGATGTAGATAGTGAAATATTAATACATAGTATGATACTAGCTTCGAAAGCAACGGTTATAAATAGCTATAAAGAATAGCATTTGAAAATAGTAAACTTGGCTTACCTTACCCCAGCTAGAATGGCAAAATGGGCACAGGTTCAAGGAAACTGCACTAGATGTGGTTTTGGTAGAGCAGATATTGTACATTGTTTTTGGTCATGCCCAAAAATCTACCAATTTTGGCAAAAAGTTATCTTTTGGGGCTGCAAGATTTTAGGAATACGATTTAAATTGAATCTGTTGCAGATACTTTTTCTTTGCAAATATTCTCTGGAGTTGCCCAATGTTAGATTTATAAATTTACTTATATTGATTGGAAGGAACCTAATACTAAAGACGTGGAAGGGGAAGAAAGGACCTAACTTTACAGAGTTTCTTAACAATGTTCAGTACCAGAGTGTGATGGAACAGTTTAATCTGAAAAATCCTAACCCTAAACAAATTGCCAGGTTCTATAACAAATGGAAGTGTTACATCTACTCTTTGCCTAAAAGAGCCCAATGTCAACTCTCCCTCCCCTTTAAAAACTCTAGCTGGGTCCAACAGCAATTAGAACAAGGGCTTCTCCCCACTAATTGGTTCACAAACGACTAGGCTCTCCCCCTCCCCTTTTTTATATTTTTTTCTCTCCCTCGTTGTTTTCCTCCTTCCCTGCACCCCCCTTCTTTCTTCCCACCCTCGCAGGAGGGAAGTAATTACTCAGGTTATAAGTTGTATATAACGATGAAGACCAAGGTAGGATGGATGCATTTGGAATGTGGTAAAGCAAGACAAACTGAAAGCATGAATATAGGCTACATTTAGTGAGCTTTATTACTAATTCACCACTGGAGTAATATAGGTGATGTACCTGTTTCTTTTCATTTGTACGACATGCTTTTGTTCATTTGATTTATGCTGTGTGTAATGCAATGTAATATGTATAATTATGACCAGATAATAATGAATATCTGCCATCGGTCATTTAAATTTCTTTTCATATTATGTATGATGTTTATAATGAAATAAAAACGTTAAAAAAAAAGAAAGAAAGAAAATCTGTGGGGTGAGTTGAAGCGTGCTGTCCATACTCGGCAACCATCAAACCTAACTGAACTGGAGATGTTTTGCAAGGAGGAATGGTCCAAAATACCTTCATCCAGAATTCAGACACTCATTACAGGCTATAGGAAGTGTCTAGAGGCTGTTATTTCTGCTAAAGGAGGCTCTACTAAATATTGATGCAATATTTCTGTTGGGGTGCCCAAATTTATGCACCTCTCTAATTTCGTTTGGATGCATATTGCAAATTTTCTGTTAATCCAATAAACCTAATTTCACTACTGAAATATTATTGTGTCCTTCAGTTATTTGGTAGATCAAAATTAAATTGCTGATCCAAACACGTAATTATTTATAAATGAAAATCATGGAAATTGTCAGGGGTGCCTAAACTTTTGCATACAATTGTATATGCCTTATTGCACATTTCATCTATTTCATGATATTCTGATGTGCCATATATGATTATAACTAACGTCATCTATTTTATGGACTGGGGACGCCCAGTCTTATTTGTGTGTTTTTATATGTGAATCTAACTTGTATGCTTGTTCTTCTGTTTATTAAATTTATTCAGTTTTTCAGCATACAGTTTAATATTTCTTAAATAACACTTTTTGATGGTGCATATTAAAAAAGTTCAGGGATCAAGAGTATTAGTTAAATATTTATTTAGGTCTTTGGAGCAGACCTTTTATCCTGGGCATTCATTATTTACTTAAATATTATGTTTTGCTTTGTTACTCATATTTTTTTAATTGTATATTTAAATGATATAGACCAAGTGGGTTTTGTGAAAGATAGGGAGGCTAGGGACAATACCATCATGAATAAATATGTAGAGTTAAATATGTAGAAAAAGAAAACATTCTAACAGTTATAATGTCAACAGATACAGAAAATGCCTTTGACCAGGTTAGCTGGTCTTTCCTGGAGAAAACACTGGAACAATTTGGCTTTGGATCTGCTTTGATCAATAGAATAATGGCCTTATATAAACTCCCATCAGCTAGAATAAGAATAAATGAGGAAGATTCAGAACTGTTTCCTACATCATTACTTATACTATGTATCAAAATATTAGCATCCCGTATTAGACAAAATTAAAAAGTAGAAGGCATAAAAGTTGGAAATAGGGAATTCAAATTATTACTGTTTGCTGACATTCTCTTTAGTCTCTCCAATCCAACTCATTCACTAAAACAAATATTGATAAAGTTTAAAAAGTTTGGTATATTGTCTAATTTTTCAGTTAACATAGACAAATCAGAAATATTGAATGTAAACCTGGATAAAGATCTCTTAGATTCTTTGATTAAAAAGTCCCCTTTTAAAGATGTTAAAGCCCTGAAATACATAGGTATCTTCTAAACATGCTCAATGAAGACAATGTAACTATGTAAATCATAAAACTGAAATGATCAATGATTTACTATCCTGGTCTAATAAGAAAATATCAGTAATTGGAAGAATTAATACAACTGAAATGAATATATTCCCTAGAGTTTTATATAAACTATAAACTCTTTTTAGAGAGAGAGAAGAGAGAGAAGATAGGAGAGAGAACAGAGGAGAGAAAGAGAACGAGAGAGAGAGAGAGAGAGAGAGAGAGAGAGAGACTGCAAAGGATTCTAGACTTGCATTTAAATTATAAAGATAAAAGTTGGGTCCTATTAGAATGATTACTTTTAAAAGTAAAGCATATTAGTAACCAATGTTGGTTGGAACCAGTAGTAAGATCTAATATGATTAGGACATATGCCCATACAAATGCCCCTATAGGGGCAATGGGTAGCTTAGGATTTTTTAAAGTTAGTTTTGTTTTATTTTAGGGGGTTGGTTGGGTGGGTGGGGTTTACTTTTAGGGGGGACTTAGTAATTATTTAAGGTGAAAGAGCTGTTTAACTTAGGGCAATACCCTACAATAGGCCCTTTTAAGGGCTATTTGTAGTTTATTGTAGGTTAGGGGTTGTTTTTTATAGGGCTATTAGATTAGGTGTTATTGTTTTTGTTTTTGATAATTTTGTTTTTTATTTTTCATAATTTAGTGTTTATTATTTTTGTAATTTTAGATTTTTAATTTTTTTCATAGTGTTAGCTGTTTTTATATTTGTAATATATATTTTTGAATTGGTAGTTTGTTTGTTTTTTAGAATAGTTATGTTAGGTTAATTTATAGTTTAAACTTTTTTTATTTCACATGTTTTTATTTATTTAAGATAGTTATATTGTAATTTTAATTTAAAGTTAGGGGGTTTTAGGTTTAGGGGTTAATAGGTTAAGTTTAGTAGTTACGATGTGGGGGGCTGGAGGTTTAGGAGTTAATACTTTATTATAGTGTTTTGTGATGTGGGGGGCCGGTGGTTTAGGGGTTAATAGGTTTATTTAGGTGTTGGCAATGTTGGGTGGCAGCAAATTAGGGGTTAATAACTTTTATTAGAGTCAGTGATGTCGGGGAGCTGCAAATTAGGGGTTAATAATTATATTTAGTGTCGCGGGAAACAGCAGATTTGGGGTTAAATAACTTTATTTAGTGTCGGCGATGTTGGGTGCGGCGGATTAGGGGTGTTTAGACTAGGGGTTTAAGTTAGGGTGTTAGGTTTAAACGTAACTTTCTTTCCCCCATAGACATCAATGGGGTTGCATTACAGCAATTTGCCATTCCACAATCGCAGGTGTTAGTTTTTTTTCTAACACCTTCTCCCCATTGATGTCTATGGGGGAAAGCATGCGCAAGCACGTAAACTCAGCCCTTGGCTTCTGTGCTGTATGGAGCTTAACGCACCATAATGCACAGCACAAGGAGGCTTTTCAGTAACTCGTAATGGCAGCACTATGGAGACTGCAATAAAGCTCACCTTTAGATGCAACCGAGGTTAGATCATCCTCAGAAAGGTGAGACAATGATGTATATGTCCTGTATTTATCTATCTATCTATCTATCTATCTATCTATCTATCTATCTATCTATATATACTAGGCGATAAGCCTGCCCAGAGGGTAGTCTATTTTAAAAAAAAATACAAACACCCCAAGCTAATGTTACCAAAAAAAAAGTAAAATGAGTGAAAATAAAATATTTAAACCTAAACTTATACCCTTATAAAAATAAAAAATCCACCAAATAAAAACACCCCCTAATCTAATACTAAACTACCAATAGCACTTTTGTAGGGAATTGCCCTAAGTTAAACAGCTCTTTTATTTATAAAACCAACCCCCCCAATATAAAAAACCTAACACTAAAAAAAACCTAAGCTACCCATTGCCCCTACAGATGCATTTGTATGGACATTGCCCTTAAAAGGGCAATCAGCTCTTTTACAGCCCATTAAATCCCTAATCTTAAAAATAAAATAAACCCCAAAAATAAAAAATAAACTAATACTAAGCCCAAATAGGTATTCACCGTTCCTGAAGTCCGGCAGAGAAGGTCTTCTTCCAGGTGGCTCCATCATCTTCTATCTTCATCCGGAGCGAAGGCAGCACAGAGCGGAGGTGCAGAGCTGGCTTTCCTGATGGGTGGATCCGGAGCGGTAGTCCTCAGCGGAGGTCTTCAGTGGCGGTGGTCCAAAGCAGTGTGGAGGCTCCTCTTCATCCGATCTCCGTCGTACACTAAAAATTGAATGCAAGGTACCGCATTCAATTTGGCGTACCTTGCATTCCTATTGGCTGAAATTTTGAAATCAGCCAATAGGATTAGAGCTACTGAAATCCTATTGGCTGTTCAAATCAGCCAATAAAAACATAATTTATGCTTACCTGATAAATTTATTTCTCTTGTGATGTATCGAGTCCACGGATTCATCCTTACTTGTGGGATATTCTCCTTCCCTACAGGAAGTGGCAGAGAGAGCACTAGCACCCACAGCAGAGCTGTCTATATAGCTCCCCCCTTAGCTCCACCCCCCAGTCATTCGACCGAAGGTTAGGAAGAAAAAGGAGAAACCATAGGGTGCAGTGGTGACTGAAAGTTTAAAAATAAAAATATATATGCCTGTCTTAAATAAACAGGGCGGGCCATGGACTCGATACATCACAAGAGAAATAAATTTATCAGGTAAGCATAAATTTTGTTTTCTCTTGTGAGATGTATCGAGTCCTCAAATTCATCCTTACTTGTGGGATACCAATACCAAAGCTTTAGGACACGGATGAAGGGAGGGACAAGACAGGGACCTTAAATGGAAGGCACCACTGCTTGTAGAACCTTTTTCCCAAAAATAGCCTCCAAAGAAGCAAAAGTATCAAATTTGTAAAATTTGGAAAAAGTATGAAGCGAAGACCAAGTCGCCGCCTTACAAATCTGTTCAACAGAAGCCTCATTTTTAAAAGCCCATGTGGAAGCCACAGCTCTAGTAGAATGAGCAGTAATTCTTTCAGGAGGCTGCTGTCCAGCAGTCTCATAGGCCAAACGGATGATGCTTTTCAGCAAAAAGGAAACAGAGGTAGCCGTAGCCTTTTGGCCTCTCCGCTTACCAGAATAAACAACAAACAATGAAGATGTTTGATGGAAATCTTTGGTTGCTTGTAAGTAGAACTTTAAAGCACGAACCACATCAAGATTGTGCAACAGACGTTCCTTCTTTGATGAAGGATTAGGACACAGAGAAGGAACAACAATCTCTTGATTGATATTCTTATTAGAAACAACCTTAGGAAGAAAACCAGGTTTGGTACACAAAACCACCTTATCTGCATGGAAAATAAGATAAGGGGAATCACACTGTAAAGCAGATAGCTCAGAAACTCTTCGAGCCGAAGAGATAGCAACTAAGAACAAAACTTTCCAAGATAGAAGCTTAATATCTATGGAATGCATAGGTTCAAACGGAACCCGTTGAAGAACTCTAAGGACTAAGTTTAGGCTCCAAGGCGGAGCAACAGGCTTAAATACAGGCTTAATTCTGACCAAAGCCTGACTAAAGTTTGAACGTCTGGAACATCTACCAGACGTTTGTGTAGTAGAATAGACAAAGCAGATATTTGTCCTTTTAGAGAACTAGCTGATAATCCCTTCTTCAAACCTTCTTGGAGAAAAGACAATATTCTAGGAATCCTAATCTTACTCCACGAGTAACCTTTGGATTCACACCAATAAAGATATTTGCGCCAAATCTTATGATAGATCTTCCTGGTGACAGGTTTTCTAGCCTGAATCAGGGTATCAATGACCGACTCAGAGAACCCACGCTTTGATAGAATTAGGCGTTCAATCTCCAAGCAGTCAGACGCAGAGAAACTAGATTTGGATGCGAGAATGGACCTTGGATTAAAAGGTCCCGCCTCATTGGCAGGGTCCATGGTGGAACCGAGGACATACCCACTAGGTCTGCATACCAAGTCCTGCGTGGCCACGCAGGTGCTATCAGAATCACCGAAGCTCTCTCCTGCTTGATTCTGGCAACCAGACGTGGGAGGAGAGAAAGCGGTGGAAATATGTAGGCCAGATTGAAGGACCAAGGTACTGCTAGAGCATCTATCAGTACCGCCTTGGGATCCCAGGACCTGGACCCGTAACAAGGAAGTTTGGCATTCTGACGCGACGCCATCAGATCCAATTCTGGTGTGCCCCATAGCTGAATCAGCTGAGTAAATACCTCCGGATGGAGTTCCCACTCCCCCGGATGAAAAGTCTGATGACTTTGAAAATCCGCCTCCCAGTTCTCTACTCCTGGAATGTGGATTGCTGAGAGATGGCAAGAGTGATCCTCTGCCCATCGGATTTTTTTGGTTACCTCCATCATCGCTAGAGAACTCCTTGTTCCTCCTTGATGATTGATATAAGCTACAGTCGTGATGTTGTCCGACTAAAACCTGATGAATTTGGCTGCAGCAAGCTGAGGCCATGCCTGAAGCACCTTGAATATCGCTCTCAGTTCTAGGATGTTTATCGCAAGAAGAGATTCCTCCCGAGACCATAAGCCCTGTGCTTTCAGGGAGTTCCAGACTGCACCCCAGCCTGAGACAGGTGGTCCTGAGACAACCACCAGAGAAGAGATACAGATACAGTTGAGGAGATAAATCTGCATAATCCCCATTCCACTGTTTGAGCATGCATAGTTGCAGTGGTCTGAGGTGTAGGCGGGCAAAAGGAACTATGTCCATTGCCGCTACCATGAGTCCGATTACCTCCATACACTGAGCCCCAGATGGCCAAGGAATGGAATGAAGAGTTCAGCAAGTGGTTAAGAGTTTTGATTCAGTATTTTCATTTCTACCGAATCTATCAGAGTCCCTAGAAAGGAAACTCTTGTAAAAGGGAAGAGAGAACTGTTTTTTATGTTTGCCTTCCACCCGTGAGATCTCAGAAAAGCCAACACAATGTCCGTGTGAGACTTGGCTAGCTGAAAAGTCGATGCCTGGATTAAGATGTCATCTAGATAAGGCGCCACTGCTATGCCCCAAGGTCGTAGAACTGCCAGAAGGGACCCTAGCACCTTTGTGAAAATTCTTGGAGCCGTGGCTAACCCGAAGGAAAGAGCCACAAACTGGTAATGCCTAGAAAGGCAAATCTGAGAAATTGATGATGATTTCTGTGAATAGGGATGTGTAGATACGCATCCTTTAAGTCCACGGTAGTCATATATTGACCTTCCTGGATCAGAGGCAGAATAGTTCGAATGGTTTCCATCTTGAATGATGGAACTTTGAGGAACTTGTTTAGAATTTTGAGAGCCAAGATTGGTCTGAAAGTTCCCTCTTTTTTGGGAACCACAAACAGGATTGAGTAGAACCCTAGCCCCTGTTCCTCTTCTGGGACTGGGCAGATCACCCCTATGGTAAGAAGATCTTCTACACAGCGTAAGGACGCCTCTCTCTTTGTCTGGTTTACAGACAATTGAGAAATATGAAATCTCCCCCTTGGAAGGGAGTCTTTGAATTCCAGAAGATATCCCTGGGACTCAATTTCTAAAGCCCAGGGATCGTGAACATCTCTTGCCCAAGCCTGAGCGAAGAGAGTCTGCCCCTACTAGATCCAGTCCCGGATTGGGGGCTACCCCTTCATGCTGTCTTAGAGGCAGCTGCAGGCTTTTTGGCCTGTTTACCCTTGTTCCAAGCCTGGTTAGGTCTCCAGACTGACTTGGATTGGGCAAAATTCCCCTCTTGCTTTGTAGCAGAGGAAGCTGAAACGGAACCACTCTTGAAGTTCTGAAAGGAACGAAAATTATTTTGTTTGATCTTCATCTTATTTGATCTATCCTGAGGAAGGGCATGACCTTTCCCTCCAGTGATGTCTGAAATAATCTCTTTCAGTTCAGGCCCGAATAGGGTCTTTCCTTTGAAAGGGATGTTCAAAAGATTAGATTTAGATGACACATCAGCAGACCAGGACTTAAGCCATAACGCCCTGCGTGCTAAAATGGCAAAACCTGAATTCTTTGCCGCTAATTTAGTCAGTTGAAAAGCGGCATCTGTAATAAAAGAATTAGCCAACTTAAGGGCCTTGATTCTGTCCATAATCTCCTCTAATGGAGACTCCATCTGAAGAGCCTCTTCTAGAGCCTCAAACCAGAAAGCAGCTGCAGTAGTTACAGGAACAATGCACGCAATAGGTTGGAGAGAAAAACCCTGATGAACAAAAATTTTCTTCAGGAGACCATTTAATTTTTTATCCATAGGATCTTTGAAAGCACAACTGTCTTCGATAGGTATAGTTGTACGCTTAGACAGAGTAGAAATAGCTCCCTCCACCTTAGGAACTGTCTGCCACGAGTCCCGCATGGTGTCAGATATCGGAAACATTTTCTTAAAAACAGGAGGGGGAGAGAAAGGAATACCTGGTCTATCCCACTCCTTAGTAATAATATTCACAATCCTCTTAGCGACTGGAAAAACATCAGTGTAAACAGGAACCTCTAAGTATTTATCCATTTTACACAATTTCTCTAGAACCACTATAGGGTCACAATCATCTAGAGTCGCTAATACCTCCCTGAGCAATAAGCGGAGGTGTTCAAGCTTAAATTTAAAGGACGTCATATCAGAATCTGTCTGAGGAAGCGTCTTTCCTGAATCAGAAATTTCTCCCTCAGATAACAAATCCCTCACCCCTACTTCAGAGCATTGTGAGGGCATATCAGATACGGCTACTAAAGTGTCAGACGGCTCAGCATTTTTTCTAAACCCAGAGCTGTCCCGCTTTCCTTGTAAACCAGGCAGTTTAGATAAAACCTCTGTGAGGGTTATATTCATAACTGTGGCCATGTCTTGTAAAGTAAAAGAATTTGACGCACTAGAGGTACTTGGCGTCACTTGTGCGGGCGTTACTAGTTGTGACACTTAGGGAGAGCTAGATGGCGAACCCTCATTTACTTCTGACTGAGAATCATCTTTTGCTCTATTTTTAAGTGCTAATATATGTTCTTTTTAGTTTATAGACATATCAGTGCAATTGGGACACATTCTAAGAGGGGGTTCCACAATGGCTTCCAAACATATTAAACAAGGATTTTCCTTGGTGTCAGACATGTTAAACAGGCTAGTAATGTAACAAGCAAGCTTGGAAAACACTGTAATCAAAGTAAAAAAACACTTAGAAATAAAACAGTACTGTGCCTTTAAGAGAAAAAAAGCTGCACCAGTTCTGAAAAACAGTGTAAAAAAAGCAGTAAACTTAACAAAATTTTTACAGTAGCATTATAAAGACTTAGTAACTTTGCACAGCTATGTAAATAAACAATTAACCCCTTAATGGCAAAAACGGATTGAAAAAACGTTAAACCCAGTAAAAAAGACTTTCAGCACCTTGCCACAGCTCTGCTGTGGCTCCTACCTGCCCTTCAGAACAATTTGTGGGGGAAAAACTTCTTTAACAGCCCTCAAACACAGCAGGAAACTCAGGAGAAGCAGCGATATGTCTCAGAGGAAAGGAAACTGCGCAACTGAGGCGCGAAAATAGGCCCCTCCCACCTCACTCAATGTTTTGAGGCCTATCAGAGAAACACCAGAGTGTCTCTTAATTAACCATGTGAGTTACAAAACTCAAAACCAAGCCACAATGACCCCTTTAGTCGCTTCAAACAACGTTATAAATGCATCAATAAACAAAACGTTTTTGTTTTTTTTTCCTAACAGTGTCACCAGCCCTTTAGTCCCTTCAGAAAACGTTATAATTGCATCAATAAACAAAAAGTTTTTTCTTAACAGTGTCACCAGTAACTAATGAGCCCTTCAAGCAAGCTGAAATTCCTATTAAAATGACTAAATACAGCTTACCCTTCCCTCATGGGGATATTGCCAGCCTTTTCTAGAATTAACACAGTCTGTCTAGAAAAATATAGACTGAACATACCTCATATGCAGTTTAGCCTGCAAACTGTTCTCCCAACTGAAGTTTTCCAGTACTCTTCAGGCCTTGTGAGAACAGCAGTGGATCTTAGTTACAAAGTGCTAAGATCATCATCCTCCTTGCAGAAATCTTCATCCCTTTTCTGCCAGAGAGTAAATAGTACACACCAGTACCATTTAAAATAATAAACTTTTCGTTGAGAAATAAAAAACTAACATTATAGTCACCACATAGCTCTTTGCCCTTCCTAGCAGTTAAGCAGGCAGAGAGAATGACTGAGGGGTGGAGCTAAGGGGGGAGCTATATAGACAGCTCTGCTGTGGATGCTCTCTCTGCCACTTCCTGTAGGGAAGGAGAATATCCCACAAGTAAGGATGAATCCGTGGAATCGATACATCTTACAAGAGAAATTTCAGTAGCTCTGATCCTATTGGCTGATTTAAACATTTCAGTCAATAGGAATGCAAGGTACCCCAATAAATATGGGGTACCTTGCATTTAATCTTCATTGTGCGACAGACGATCGCATGAAGAGGAGCCTTCATGCCGCTTTGGACCACCACCGCTGAAGACCGCTGCTGAGGCTCCGTGCATTGGGGAAGCGAGTTCCGCACCTCCGCTCCGCGCCGCCTACACTCTGGATAAAGACAGAAGATGCTGGAGCCGCCTGGAAGAAGACCTTCTCCGTCGGACTTCAGGAACGGTGATTACCTATTTGGAGGTTAGACTTAGTATTTTTTTTTTATTTTTTTTTAGATTAGGGATTTAATGTGCTTGTAAAAGAGCTGAATGCCCATACAAATGCCCCTTTAAGGGCAATGGGTAATTTAGTTTTTTTTAGTGTTAGTTTTTTTTTACTTTGGGGGGTTTGGTGGGGGGGGTTTAACTTAGGACAATGCCCTACAAAAGGCTCTTTTTATGGCTATTTGTAGTTTAGATAAGGTTTTTTTTATTTTGGGGGGCTTTTTTATTTTCATAGAGATTAGTTTTAATGTTTTTTATTTTTTTATCTTTTAATTTTTTTCTGTAGTTTTAGACTTTTTTATTTTTTGTAATTTTAGATACATTTTTTGTAATTTACTGTTAGGTTTTATTTTAATTGTAATTTAGTTTATGTAATTGGGGGTGTTAGGTTAGGGGGCTTAGTAATTAAATTAGTTATTTGCATTGTGGAGGGTTGCGGTTTAGGAGTTAATAGGTTAATTAGGTTTATTGGAATGTGGGGGGTTGGCGGTTTAGGGGTTAATGGGTTAATAGGTTAATAAGGGTTAATTGCAATGTGGGGGGTTGGTGGTTTAGGGGTTAATAGGTTAACTAGGTTTATTGTGATGTGGGGGTTGGCGGTTTAGCGGTTAATATTTTAATTATTATTTGCGTTGTTAAATTTGCGACTTAGGGGTTAATTACTTTATTATTTTGCGATGTGGGGGTTGGCGCTTTAGGTGTTTGTTAATACTTTGTGCGGGAGGTCAGTTTTCTTTTGTTATACTTCGTAAGGGCATTAGGCTTTTTTATTTCGTGCAGACAGTTAATTTTTTTTTATTTCTTGTGGGCAGTTACGTGTTTTGTTTTTTTTTAAGGCTTCGCTTGCCTACGCTGCATCCAGGTCGATTATTTTGGCTGTGATTATAGTATATATATATATATATATATATATAATATAAATGTGTGTGTGTATATATGTATTTCTGTATTTGTGTATATATGTATTTACAGACATATATGCACATATAAACACATAACTACATATGTATACATATAGACATAAATAGTAAAAGTGCATTGGAGCTCTTTCCTAAAAAGTAGATGAAAACGTAAAAACATATTAATCCAATATTCATATTGAATAAAGTGTTATACTGTGTATTTACTGTACATATTTCCCATTCCAATGTTCTGCACATAGCAGAATATGTTCTATGTATTTATAAATAGATATTCCTATATATGTATATATATATATATATATATATATATAGGTATAGATATATATTGTACCAAAATACCATCATATATATATAGAAATATGTATCTATGAATAATTAGACCATATTGTTCTATGTGAAGAACATTGGAATCTGAAATATTCATCTTTTCATGAGTTCAGGTTTTTGCTACATTGACTTCTATGGGTATTACATTATCGCACGTGCAATATTCTAATTGTGCTAGAAGTAAGCGGTTTGTGAGTGTCGGGTTAGTGCAAGAGCGATAACAGTTACTTTCAACTCTTAATATGAGCATTACCCAACACGCTTTTTAACTAAATCATATAGGGCCAGATTATGAGTGGAACACTATTTAACGCTTTCGCTAGAGCACTAATTGCGCTAGAAGTAAAGTTTTTCCGCACGCTGGGTTGCACTGGTATTACGAGTTAAACGTAAAAAGTCATTGTGCTCACTCTAACCCGATGCTCTCAAACAGTTCCAGTAACGGAACTGGAGCAGTTCTGCAAAGAATAGTGGGAAAATATTGCACAGTCTAGATGTGCAAAGTTAGTAGACACATATCCCAACAGACAAAAGGCTGTAATTAAAGCGAAAAGTGGTTAAAAAAATACTGACACAAGGGGGTGATCCTTTTTGCAACTCAGTGATTCTGTTTTTGAATTGTCTTTATTTTTGCCTGACATGTTGGTGTTATATCTTTCACTCGGATATTGTAAGTTACACTGAGTAATTACAACTGGATAAACAACAACTGTATCTATCTTTATTACAGGCTGCAAAGCAACAAAATGTTATTATTTCCAAGGGGGGTGATTCTTTTCAATACCCATTGTGCATGCTTATATATAGGTATAGATATATACAGATATATAGGAATCTCTATTTATAAATACTTAGAACATATTCTGCTATGTGCAGAACATTGGAATGTTTCATGTTTTCATCTACTGCAAAGGGTTCCAATGCACTTCTATATATGTCTATATATGTTTACATATGTATTTATGTGTTTATATGTGCCTTTAGAGATTTAAATGTATATATGTCTATGTTAAAGCCTTTTGCCTGCCTTTTTTTTCCTTCTAACACCTGAGACCTCATATCTATGAGCCCCTAAAACTTTTATGTGCAATATTTTTTTAAATTAATTTTTATTATCATATCTATGAGCCCCTAAAACTTTTTTGTGCAATATTTTTTTAAATTAATTTCTATTAGATTGTGTTTTTATGAGTGTAAGTGTACTTTGTAATGTGTTTACTTTCAACTTGTAATACCAGTGAAAAACCTGATGCTCACAAATAGCCGTGATAAACCCCTTATCGCTTGCACGTAACTGTTAACGCATCACTCGGAATCTGGCCCTTGATTGTTACTTTTTAAATTAGCAGTAGTATTGGGAGCTAAAAGTGAACCAAAAAAAAAATATATAAACCATGCTAAATATATATACACTAGTCCTAAAGCCCGTTCACATGGGCCATTTTTTGCAGTACAGCGGTCCCACCCCTAATTATTGGTAAACCAACATTTTTAAACAATAAAATCAAATTATATATCTAATAGTTACTTAATTTTTATCTAGACTTGGCAGCTCTGCTCTTTTAGTGGTAATTGTTGTTTACTGCAGCATTTTTATTAATTAATTAATGTGTTTTAGTTTTATATTTCATTACTTTAAGTATAAAAATGCTTCCTGTGGTTTATATCAAATATTAGTTACAGAGCAATTAACTTGGTATTAAGGGGGAGTCTGCTTATTTTATATTGTCATAAAATCTAAAATATCAAACTATGAGGCCAGACAAAGCACAGCAAATTTGATAACATTTTCTCTAAGATTATTAACAGAAAATGGAATTAAATTCCTGTTTGATAAACTGAGGTGTTCCAGTGATTTTTAATAATCCTTTCTCTCTCCCCTCTCTTTTGTGCTCTCTCCCCCTCTCTTTTGTGCTCTCTCTCCCCCTCTCTTTTGCGCTCTCTCCCCCTCTCTTTTGTGCTCTCTCCCCCTCTCTTTTGCGCTCTCTCTCGCTCCACCTCTCTTTTGCTCTCTCTCTCCCCCCTCTCTTTTGCTCTCTCCCACCCCCTCTTTTGCTCTCTCTCCCCCTCTCTTTTGCACTCTCTCCCCCTCTCTTTTGCACTCTCTCCCCTTCTCTTTTGCGCTCTCTCTCCCCCTCTTTTGCACTCTCTCTCCCCCCTCTCTTTTGCGCTCTCTCTCTCCCCCCTCTCTTTTGCTCTGTCTCTCTCCTTTTTTTTGCTCTCTCTCCTTTTTTTTGCTCTCTCTCCATCCCTCTCTTTTGCTCTCTCTCCCCCCTCTCTTTTGCTCTCTCTCTCCCCCCTCTCTTTTGCTCTCTCTCCCCCTCTCTTTTGCTCTGTCTCTCTCCCCTCTCTTTTGCTCTCTCTCTCCCCCCTCTCTTCTGCACTTTCCCCTCTCTTCTGCTCTTCCCCCTCTCTTTAGCTCTTTCCTTTCTCTTTTTGTCTCTCCCTTCTCTGTCGCGCCGACCGTGCCCGGTCACGACCCTTACATGTCCGCCCACGCCTGGTCCCATCGGCCATGCCCATGGCCCCATCAGTCACGCCTACTGCCCCGCCCGACCATGCCCACTTTTGCAGCAAACAGCATGAATTGTCAGGTAAGGTCAGGTGTGTTTGTCCTCGTGCTGTCTCTACTGCGCATGACAGCTTCGGACAAACACACTTGGCCTTTTATATAATAGGATTTTCACACTCACGCTTCACATATTTTAATTATGGCCAAATTCATAAAATACTTCAGTAAAGATAAACTGATATGAGCTTTAACAATCTGAAGAAATCAATTTTTTAATACAATTTTGTTCTGACATTAGATGCTAACAAACCTTTTGTTATCATAGTAATATAACGTAAGTAGAATTACTCATATTGAAAGGAAATTATGTCCTGTACTTAAGATGTTTACATATAAAGAATAACATAATATTGTGTTTTATGAGAAATTTGCTTTATTTAGAAAAAATAAATGTTTACAGGTGTGACCCATAGACAAAAGCAAAAAAAATAAAAAAACAAACAAAAAACATTTTAATACTGTTTTCATGCTAAGGGTGGTGTGTTAAGCTCTCTTAAAGCTGAACATATGATCATTGTTTACCATGTATATAAACTGGATATTCAATTTCTGAATTTTAAGATTTTGTACCTGTATTATAGATAGAGAAAGAAGGACTTTCCATATCCAGAACATTTATTTTAAAACGTGTGTGTAAATACATATATCATGCAATTAAAATTTGCAGCAATTTTTTTTTATAGACCCATAGGGTAATTTATAGCTTGTCTAAAATGTACAATATATTTTAAGCAGATTTGCCTTTTAATGCCCTAGCACGGAAATACATTTCACCATTCTATCTTGTTATTGTATGCAAAATATTATCTAGAATATTTCCCAGAAACTCCTGCATAGCAATATTACCAAGCAAATTATTGGGAAACCAACATTTTTAAACAATAAAATCAAATTATATATCTAATAGTTAGTTCATTTTTATCTAGACTTAGTGGTAATTGTTGTATACAGCAGCATTTTTATTAATTAATGTGTTTTAGTTTTATATTTCATTACTTTAAGTATAAAACATTTTCCTGTGGTTTATATCAAATATTAGTTACAGAGCAATTAACTTGGTATTAAGGGGGAGTCTGCTTATTTTATATTGTCATAAAATATAAAATATCAAACTATGAGGCCAGACAAAGCACAGCAAATTTGATAACATTTTCTCTAAGATTATGAACAGAAAATGGAATTAAATTCCCGTTGGATAAACTGAGGTGTTCCAGTGATTTTTAATAATCCAGTTACCATATCAAGCTTCAATTAAAATTGAAATCATCACATTTTGCTGCATTGAATTGAATTTACTAAATAATAATATATTATACACACAACATAATTTTCTTTGTAGAATAAAATGATAAGCAGAGTAGCAAAAGCCAGCTACTTTTTACACAGATCAATGACCAAAATTAAATTTAAATAAAGGAAACTTTCAATTTGAACATCATATCTGCTCAAATGGAAAAAAAATACATAGGAAATATGCACATACAATTATATTGTCTTGTGCAATTAAAGACTTAAAAATAGGCTTTTGTTCAACAAAAAATATAAACTTTTAAGGGAAACAATTTCTAGCTCTACCTATTTTTAATTAAGTAATTTATTTTTATTTTTTTAAAAACTCTCATTTTAGAAAATTTTAGAAATAAGTGCAAATAGTTTTTTCTCTTCAATATATTTCTACTTGTTAAGTTCAACTTCCTTCAGAATTAAAGTGGCAATTTGTAATGCAACTAAATAGTTTTTTGGAGAAAAACAAAATTATAAATCATCCAGTAGTGTAAACTAAAACTGTCTTAAGTATTGCTTATGCAATTTTATACACAGTTCATGAAAAAAAAATTATTGATAATTGTTCAAAATAACTCCATCTAGTTTTCAAAATGGAACCGTCAACAAAATTATCCGGGTCCTGAAACACTTCAAAAGCAGTTTACATAAATGAAAAGCACATGCAAACAATTTGGGTTCCAGAAATGTGGGCTTTAAAATGTTAACAAGCCATTTTTGGAAATAAATTGTGACATAACAGGAAAACGTCACAGTGGCATTACGTATTGGTAGGCAGCTATTAACGAATTAACTTCCTATAACAAAAAAAAATAAAAATATTGCACTATGACCCTTTGGCACCACATTTACCCATCAATATAAAAATAATGGGTGATAAGGTCATATTTACTGAAGCTTTCTCTATTCACAGAAGGCTTCTTTTTCAAGTTTATACTGAATGTAAAGTGTCTTCTGGTTGTTTGTACGGTATGAGATGTTTGAGCATTGCTTCACAAATATGACTTTACAAGCAGGTTATAATGTAGGAAAGAAATGGGCTATAATAATAATTTCATTAATTTCTATAAAGAAATAACACACACACACGTATATATATATATATATATATATATATATATATATATATATATATATATAAATATATATATATACACATGCATAAATACGTGTTTGTGGGCTTATCTATCTGGAGATATACAGAGTTCCAAGTCTGTATATGATATTATTTATATATATATATATATATATATATATATATATATATATATATATATATAAAAACACACATACTTATATACGTGTTTGTGGGTCTATCTAATTGGAGATATACAGAGTCTGTATATGATATGGTGATGTTTGGGAGAATTACAGACTGTTTCAAAATATATAAAAATTGAATATGTATCTAGCCCATATCTTTCCAACATAATAGTATCCAATTAAGAGGTTGTATTTCAGCACCATTTTATCAAGCTGCTATGCAATAGAAATCTGTGTTTTTGTCTACAAAATGGAATAGGTGATAGGTGTATGTATTGTAATTATGTTTGTTTCCTTTCTGTCTCCTGTTTCATTTTCTCTGCAATCAACTGTTGAATCCTCTGGTTTCTTGTTTTTTCATAGGTGGCCCTTCTTCGTGGTATAATGTTTGTCTGTTGAACGTCAGTGTCTATCCCATTAACTTTATATGGAAATTCAAAGGTGTTAACATCTTGTCGATTTTCTGTTACATTGATCTGAGAAGAATTTACGTTATAAATGGGAGTGGGTAACAAAGATGAATTTTTTAAATGAACAGTGGGCGGGGTTGGAATTGGAGAGACGAGGTTCTCTATATCATTATTTTTGACTGTATTAGAGTCTGTAAGAATCTGAGATGAATTGCATGATTTACAACACAGCCTGCTATATCCCGACACGGTGCAGTAACGAGCCAAAATCTCCAAACGACAAAACAGTGACTTGTCTCCAAGGCAGTGATCCTCTGAAAGAAAAAGTAACAAAAATAGTGTTAAGGCATCTTGTTTGATGGGTGTCATTCTGAGCTAGCTATTATATATTGTTTATATTTAGCTAAATAATGTTCCATACTACCTGTGCTTATAGCCTGAATAGATATATGCATGCAGTTAATTAGCGTTAATATAAAAATGATTAGTAGTACAAGAACAACTATGTTCTAGCTTTACTACTTAAAGGGACAGTCACCACTAAAATTGTTATGGTTTAAAAAGTTAGATAATGCCTTTACTACCCATTCCCAAGCTTTGTACAACCAACATTGTTGTATTAATATACTTTATATTATTTAAACCTCTAAATTTCTGCCTGTTTCAAAGCCACTATAGACAGCCTCTGAATCAGATGCTTTTTACAACAGGAGACTGCTAGTTCATGTGGGCCATATAGATAAAATTGTGCTCACACCTGTGGGTTCTGCACAACGCAGCTGAAATGCAAATCAATAAATAATAAATAAAAAGTCATGTGAATAGGGGGCTGTCAAAAGAGGCTTAGATACAAGGTAATCACAGAGGTTAAAAGTATATTAATATAACCATGTTTGCTGTGCAAAACTTGGAAAAAGGTAAAAGACATTTTTGAGTTGACTGTTCCTTTAAAGCTGAGATAAAACCTAAACTTCAGCAAGTCATTTTAAGAGACTTTTCAATTACTTATATTAACATATTTACTTCATTCTCCTGGTCTGTGTTGTTGAAAAGCATAGCTACATAGGCTAAATAGCAGCAAAACACTACTGGGAGCTAGCTGGTGATGCCTCGCCAGATGTGTTCAGGGTAGTGCAGCTCTGGAGCTGAATTTAACTTAATTTTTATTTTTGTTTAACCTTTGCAGGGGTTAAACAAACAGTTATTTGACAGCAATATTGCAGTAGTAAATGCTCTGACACCTTAGATAATTTTATTTTTGCAATTTTATCTACCTTTAATGATACAAATTTTTTATTCCTAATAAATAATAAAAAGATAGTGCACTTTTTTTTTTTTTAAAGTATTAAAATTTGCATCTTTAAAATGGTATCTTTATATGTGTCAAAGTACCTTAAAGGGACAGCGTGCTGTAAATTAGTTTTCCCTTCATTTGTTTCCAATGACTTATACCAGCTGCAGAGTATAAAATGTATGTTTATGTTTATTTTTATATATGAAAAAGCTGGTTTTGTTGAGCATGCAAGGAAATCAGATCTACTTATTTTATCACTTTCTGTACACACAGATGCTTCCTTATCTTATCTCTGTGTACTAAAGCCCAATATTTAAATAGAACAATTAAAAATTAAAATGTTATTGGTTATCTCTCCAATCTCCCACTGGCAGTGTAATTTCTTCTGATGGCTATGTTACACAGCTTTTCTATAGCCAATACTTAAGTATAGAAACTTTCAGTATAGGTAGGGATAGCACAGGCAAAATAAATAAGCTATTTTAAATGCTGATATAAATCTAAAGTAACTATATGTAAACAATTTAATACTATGCAGCAGGTAAAATTGGGCATTGAGAACAAATAAAATGGGAGAAAAATTTAGGGTATACTATTCCTTAAAATAGTAAATTTAAATCTACAGTACATGCAAACGGTTCCCTCTATATATGGTACCATACCTCCTCTTAGTATAGGCAACTTATCTGCTCTTCTTTACTTAATACTATATATTCAAGTTTAGAACTAATCAGTTTTAAGTTCAATATTTGAATAAATAAGGCCCTTAAGGAATCTGTGTCTAGGTACTATTTGACATTAAGTCATTTTGTTGATATTACCTACATCTCCTCAAATGGGTCTTGCTGTTCAGCTTTGTCGAAAAATTCTTATGTTTTTTACATTACTTCTTTTTTTTGGCTTCAGAGTACTTTAGAGTGTTTTGTTAACTAAAATCTCAAAAAGGCAGAAGAGCTTTGAAAATCTTTTATTTTGTTAAATAAATATCAATTTTCTTTTGCAGTTTTGTTACACACACTATATAACTATAATACAAAAAATAAATGTACAAACCAAAGTGACACACATAAGATTTCTAATACATAAAAATAAAATAATAAAATATCCCTGATTAGCCAGAGTGCAAACAGACAAAGTGTCTCTTTCATGACACCTTATTGCACCATCCTTATACCCATTAATATTTTTACCAAAATATTTGTCTAAAATGTAGATTATTATAACAGTCATAAATATTCCTTTACAGTCAAACATCACCTCATATACATAACAGTATTAAGAGCCATAAATATTTTATATTTTGCATTACACACATTTTATACAATCAACAGTCATATTCTAGAGAAAAGTAGATTTCACAAAACACTAAAATGCGCAGTCACATTATAATGAACGTTACATAGCATTATAATAAAGTTAGGTAGAATTTCCATCAATGATCAAACAATATTGTATTTCAGATACAAAATAACATCTTAATAGCCAAAATATTTGGGTATATTTTCCAAATTAATGGCTTTATACAATAGTTTGATTCATTATTTCACAAAAATGCATTGTGACTGAATGGGTTAATATATTGCTTTTCTTGCGTGTTTTCCATTTGAGTACTTCGTCCCTTTAACAAACAAAAAAAATATTCAAGTGCATAATGCACTTTCTCCCCTAATATAAAATACAAGTAGTACTAGGCCTGTTTTTGCTTAACTGGAAACACACTTTGTATAGCACAGATTAAAAAATATTTTCTATATAACAGTCATAATGTAGGGGTTGATTGTATTCATTTAGAAAAATATATTAAAAAAAAGAATTAAAAACGAAATCATGCAACTATTCAGAATTTCCAGCTTTTTAAACTCTGTGTTACAAATATACTGTTGGGCCTAACAAGCAATATGTCACACTGAATTCTCCTTTCAAAATGAAAAAAATTATTTTTAAAGAAACCAAGCAGTGCTTTTTCTCTTTATTTAAGTGACAGCAAATAAACAATGATTTTTTTTTATATTCATCTATATTTGGAGAAGTAAATGTTTCCTTTAAATGATTCTCACCCTCGCTGGACTAGGAGATGAGGCAACATTTGTCAAGCAGCTGTCTGTGGCTACCTTTCTCTCAAGAGGGATGGTTACATAGCTGGTCAAATAATGCAGGTTTAGAACCCACTTTCTTACATGTTTGCTGCAAAAAATTGGTATAAAAGTACAGCAAACAAAAGCGTCAGATATACAGCCATTTTCTTACCTAGCACAAATATACTAACATTGTGCACAAGATGGGCAGCAAAAAGAACAGGAAACAAGACATCAAACTACCTTTAAATAATTTTTGTTTTTATAACTACATCAAACTACCTTTACATAATTTTTGTTTTTATAACTACATCAAACTACCTATAAATATTTTTTGTTTTTATAACTATTATTATTATGATGATGATGATACTGAATGGGCCCCTAAAATAGAGAATACAAAATATTGGTAATTTATTTTTATGGCAGACCATTGTGCCATATGACTTAACATTCCAACATCAACATTAAAAAATACCATTATAGCACTTTTGATTTAACTAATGTTTAACTTGATGACATTTTGAGATGCTGGTTTTCAAATGAATGCAAGTCAAGTTTTCTGGTACAGAATTTCAACCGACATATCTTTCCTGCATCCTGTTTTCTCATACTTTCACAAATACTTAGATATATAAAGCCTGGTTTATTTGTAGCTCTGCCATTATTTAGAATTCATTATTTATTTTATTATCTATATATATTATCTATATGTATAGAAAATATATTTAACAATAAAAAGTACATTATTTTCTATGTGAAGAACAAAGGAATGTAAAATATGTGTTTTGGACATTGTGTTTAGAGATTTGGATCTTAACATGATCGGGTTACCGCAAATGGAAATTTAATAATCTTAAAGGGATACTGAACCCACATTTTTTCTTTTATGATTCAAATAGAGCATGCACTTTTAAGCAACTTTCTAATTTAGTCATATTATCAATTTTCTTCGTTCTCTTGGTAACATCATTTGAAAAAGCTGGAATGTAAGCATAGGAGCCGGCCCATTTTTGGTTCAGCACGTGGATTGCGCTTGCTGATTGTGGCTACATTTAGCCACCATTTAGCAACCCCTACCCAGGTGATGAACAAAAGATGGGCCGGCTCATAAGCTTACTTTCCTGCTTTTTTAATAAAGATACTAAGAGAACAAAGAAAAATTGATAATAGGAGTGAATTAGAAAGTTGCTTAAAATTGCATGCTCTATCTGAATCATGAAAGAAAAAATGTGGGTTTAGTATCCCTATAAGGAGTGTTACTTAAATATTACATATAAACAATTTTTTATAAAAATTATTAAACATGCTATAAAATATTCTAAATAATCCATAGAATATATCTATATAATTTATGGTATGTTATAATAATTAATAATAATATTTATTAATTTATTTTATATGTAATATTTCAATAACGCAACTTAAGAATACTACGTTTTAATGTGTGTTTACCCAACTGTGTTAAAATCTAAATCGTGAAATACGATGCGCAAAACGCATATTTTGCATTGCTATGTTCTTTACATAGAAAATAATGTCCTTTTTATTTTTAAATATATATTTCTATATATATATATATATATGTTCATATAAAATACATATCTATGCCTATAAATCTATAAATCTATAGGAATAGATATACAGGTATAGGTATATATATATATATATATATATATATATATATATATATATACACACACACACAGTATCTCACAAAAATGAGTACACTCAAATATAACTCAACACACAGCCATTAATGTCTAAACCTTTGGCAACAAAAGTGAGTACACCCCTAAGTGGAAATGTCCAAATTGGGCCCAATTAGCCATTTTCCCTCCTCGTTGTCATGTGACTCGTTAGTGTTACAAGGTCTCAGGTGTGAATGGGGAGCAGGTGCATTAAATTTGGTTTTATCGCTCTCACACTCTCTCATCCCAGTCACTGGAAGTTCACCATGGCACCTCATGACAAAGAACTCTCTGAGGATCCGAAAAAAAGAATTGTTGCTCTACATAAAGATGACCTAGGCTATAAGAAGATTGCCAAGACCCTGAAACTGAGCTGCAGCACAGTGGGCAAGACCATACAGCGCATTCATAGGACAGGTTCCACTTAGAACAGGCCTCGCCATGGTCACCCAAAGAAGTTGAGTGCATGTGCTCAGCATCATATCCAGAGGTTGTCTTTGGGAAGTAGACGTATGAGTGCTGCCAGCATTGCTGCAGAGGTTGAAGGGGTGGATAGTCAGCCTGTCAGTGCTGTCATACGCCGCACACTGCATCAAATTGGTCTGCATGGCTGTCGTCCCAGAAGGAAGCCTCTTCTAAAGATGATGCACAAGAAAGCCCGCAAACAGTTTGCTGAAGACAAGCAGACTAAGGACATGGTTTACTGGAACCATGTGCTGTGGTCTGATGAGACCAAGATAAACTTATTTAGTTCAGATGGTGTCAAGCGTGTGTGGCGGCAACCAGATGAGGAGTACAAAGACAAGTGTGTCTTGCCTACAGTCAAGCATGGTGGTGGGAGTGTCATGGTCTGGGCCTGCATGAGTGCTGCCGGCACTGGGGAGCTACAGTTCATTGAGGGAACCATGAATGCCAACATGTACCGTGACATACTGAAGAAGAGCATGATCCCCTCCCTTCGAAAGACTGTGCCGCAGGGCAATATTCCAACATGATAACAACCCCAAACACACCTCCAAGACGACCACTGGCCAAGCATGTCTCCAGACCTAAACCCTATTGAGCATCTGTGGGACATCCTCAAACAGAAGGTGGGGGTGCGCAAGGTCTCTAACATCCACCAGCTCTGTGATGTCATCATGGAGGAGTGGAAGAGGACTCCAGTGGCAACCTGTGAAGCTCTGGTGAACTCCATGCCCAAGAAGGTTAAGGCAGTGCTGGAAAATAATGGTGGCCACACAAAATATTGACACTTTGGGCCCAATTTGGACATTTCCACTTAGTGGTGTACTCACTTTTGTTGACAATAGTTTAGACATTAATGGCTGTGTGTTGAGTTATTTTGAGGGGACAGCAAATTTACACTGTTATACAGGCTGTACACTCACTACTTTAAATTGTAGCAAAGTGTCATTTCTTCAGTGTTGTCACATGAAAAGATATAATAAAATATTTACAAAAATGTGAGGAGTGTACTCACTTTTGTGAGATACTGTATATGTATTTAAAAATAAAAAATAACATTATACTGTAAGTGAAGAACATTGGAATGTGAAATAATCATATTTTCATGTCAGGATAGCGCACTTGAGAAAATGAGATCAGGTTTGCGTGCAAGTAGGGTGTTTTTCCCCCTTCACACTCCATTAACTTCTATGGGGGAGTACGTTAAGGTGACTGTGATATTGTAACTTCAGCTATTTGTGCGCGTCGGGTTAGAGCATAAGCAAAACCTTTTTACTCTCAATTTGTAAAACTTCTAGCGGAGTCAACGCTCCACTAATAATCTAGCCCATAGTGGGCTACAGATGATTTCATTATATCTCTGTAGCCAATTCCTTCTCTGATTGCTTCATAAATGTAAGGAGAAAGGCAATATGGGAAACAGATACACAAGAGAGAATACAATTAGAAGCTTGTTGATTTAATTTGCATTGTCCTTGACTTAGTAGTTTCCAACTGCATATTCGAAAAGGATGTCCCTTTTTCTATTGCTCTGTAGAACAGGAGTTGAGCAACTTAAAAATACATATTTAATTCTCTATGGAACAAAAAGAATTGTCATTACTGGATCCATATGATAGACTAAATATTCCTGTTTGTAATGAATACTGTTTTTTCGGTGCCTGATTCATGTATTGATATAAAGACTGACCAGACAGCTAAACCAAGCATACAAGCACTGAATACAGATCTGAGTGCAGTAATGATGAATGTCAATAAGGATATGACTTGAGACTAAGCACCTTGTGGGCTCAGTTGCCACCTATCAGCTCACCAAACTGGTATTTAGGCGTTAGTACAGTAAGTTTATGGTTTATGGTGACTCATGACTTGTCCTAATTCTATCTATCAAAAAAGGCAAAAGTGTCTTGGAAAAAGACACAGGAAAAACCTTAGTCATGTATGTATCCATGAAAAGACCAGCATATGTGAAGTGTATAGCTAGATCTTAAAGGGACATTTTAATGAAAACTAATTCTTTAATTGGCTACAGAATTTTAACAATAATATCCCTTCCACAAATGGGTCACACACAGTGTTTGTTTTCATTGGTAATGTTAACTCTGTTCATGTACAGTCTGCTTTCTGATTTTTTTATTATGAAAGAGTTAAACTGTTTTCAGAAACAATTTGTGCCTATGGGAGCCAAACAACAATAATTTGCACACAGTATACATGGAACAGCTTGCATGCACCCACAACAGGGCAGCATTTCCCAGGGTTAAAGGGTCCAAATGTCCTGTAAGACTGGGATGTCAAAATGTGAAACATATTTAAAACATTTAGAATACTCACATATTCAATAAAAGCAGATGAATAATTAATAATTATGATGACTCAAATATTAAGAGTTGCTAAGCAGAGATGCTAATTTTCCTCTAAAAATTACAAAGTTGCTGTGTGTTAAATGAAATGGTGGATGCTTATGCTTAACACCTTACATTAGGGGGAAACATGAATCCGACATCTTACACCAGGCCAATTGTTTTGGCTCCATTTATCATGCAGCGTGTGAAGAAGGTTCCCAGCTAGATGTTAGAAAGCTTCTGAAACTTAAGAAATGGAGCCTTTTATGTCTTAATGTTGACACTACCAATGGAAGCTCAGGTATAGTTTCCAGGCGACACCAGTGTTAAAAAAACATTTTTTGAAGCAAATTGTAGCATTTTTTTTGCATTAGAATAGCCTTTTAAGATGAGCATATAGGGGTCACTGAGATCCCCTAATGAGGGAACCACTTCATGAGTGCCATCAAAAATGTTATCAGTGAAGATAATGTGTTAATTGTTGATTCTCTATAAAATTATATTACTTCCTGATGGTTTGCAGCATAAGAGAGACCACAATTCAGGAATTTGGGATTACATTTTGAACAATAACACACAGATGATTATAGTAAAGAGTATTGACTGTAGCACCAGCTGAAATGAGCTATTATTTGTTGAAAATCAATTAATTAAAACCCCTGATTTGTTATTACCTGAGTAATGACCACAAACTGCATAGACTACAAACCTTTTAAAGGTAGAGTAGTACTGTGGGCAGAAAAAAATAGATGAGCTTTAAATTGAATATTTGATGGAAACTGCTTGAACTCTCTGTCTTAGATACTGTTGGGCTTTTTTTTTTTCCAATGATACCCTGAAACTTGCTGGAGGGCATTATGTCACATGTAGGCTGCTGGTTCAAGAGATTGTAGCTGCATGATCTTCAGGAAGCTAATTATTCTACATCAGATACAAACACAGAATAATTGAAATCTTGGTTTTGTTATACAAGTTGTAAAGCCAAAGAATAAAAAACAGAGTTTACACTATGTCCTGCATTATTCAAGCCTTCAGCCATTAGTTGGGGTGTTTTCTCACATAAAAGTACATGCAAGATTGACTATAGAGACATATGATACACTTAATGGTTTCATAGCACTTATTCAGGATAATTCTTAAAAAGTGTCTTTACTTGTGAACATCACATTGTGCATTAAAGGGACAGTTTACTGAAAACTTTTCTCCCCTTTAATTTGTTCCCAATGATCCACTTTACCTGCTGGAGTGTATTAAATTGTTTACAAGTAGCTCCTTTACCCTTATATTGGCATTTGAAATTGTAGATTTAGCATGTGGTATCCCCACCTATTCTGAAAGTTTGTGGCCGTGCGTACCAGCTATAGATAAGCTTTGTAAACACAGCCAGCAGAAGAAATTTCACTCCCAGTGCGATATAGCAGAGATAAGGTAATAAAATGTTGATTTTCCATTGTTCTCTCAAAGTACTGGTGATTGTTTTAAGGACAGATATAAGATAAAGAAGCAGGTATATTTGCACAATGTGATACAGTAATGAGATCGGATTATACCTACAAGCTCAACCTATTTTATTAGGTTGTGGCTTCAAAACACAAAATCAGAGCTTTAATATACACAAATAAGCCTTAAAAAGCTCATTTTCATACATTTTTTACTCTGCAGTTGGTAAAAAAAGCAATTGTAAACACATTAAGGGAAAAACTATTTTACAGTATACTGTCCCTTTAATCAACTAACTTGCACACTTTCAAAGTTATCATTTACAAATGTGTCAGTATCATTTAACATTTAGCACCTTTCAGATCACAAACACCATAGGAAACAAAGAGCAAACAATAGACAGATTACAGCAGTTTAGTATAAACAGACTAATCTAACATATTTTGCTGTTGGTGTTGCACATTAGCAACCATGGGTGTTCCGATGGCTATTTGTTTTTTTCTACCATTTCAATGACACAAAAGAAACCATGAAATCGAGAGCAGAAAAAATACAGTTGAGTTCAGCTAAATAGGAAATCTATCCTTCCCTCTATATAATGTAAAAAATGGTACAGATTATATACACAGTAAAAGTAGATTAATGGCATAAGAAACTATAAATGTAGACTCCTCAGGTGTACATAGCTTGCACTGCCCTATGTTTCAGGTAAGAGTGACATTTTGTATTTATTCCGTAGTCAAATTCTAATCAAACAAACCTTTAAAATTATAATCCATTCGCTGATACTTGTGGTCACTTTGACACACAAGAGATTGGCACTTTAAAAAAAAAAAAAAGATTGGGAGCTCAGTGCAATACAAAATACACAACTCACTGCAAAAATTTGTTCGCCTCATTAGTAAATCAACAATTTTACAGCATAATAAATGGGGGTCTGTGTCTTTTAATACAATGACCTCATGATTGTTTATTAGCTGTCACAAGGCTGAAATAGAAAAATACTTGTATATCAATATAAGGCCCTTTTTGCATATATCTGAAATAAGATAAAAATATAAATAAAATGCACATGTCTCACCAACAAACATGTTAGATAAATATGTCCCGGGTGTAACTAATAAGGGTTTATGTAATACATTTTTAACAGTTTCTGTCCCTTCAGGAAGCCTACAGTGCCAACTTACTTTCCCAAACTATTATTAACAAACCCTCTTGCAGTCTGTTCTTTGGGGGCTACTATGAGCGTTTTTTATGGGCACATGTGTCGCATAAAACACAGTGGCATCCTATGACTTCACCAATAGCTGAAAAGAACAGAAGAAGCAAAAAGTGGTAGGGATATTGTTAAGAGGAAATTTGACATCTAGATACATTTTGGTAAGAAAATGGAGAATAACAAATGTTGAAAGAATAGACAGAAAAAGGTAGAGGGGAGAAGGAATGGAGGAAAGAATACAAAAATACATATATAGACACATGGGCAGAATTTCCTTTCTGTTTCCAAAAACTTACTGATACTTAAATGGATATTACGTCCAATATAGATGTAAAAGTTTCTACTTTGGGGACTGTATCTTCAATATAGTCTTTCTTAAGTATTTGTTTTTGATTGTTCATAAGGGAAATTCCATACTTGTCAACTTAGAAAAATGCAATAATTGAGAGGTGATACAATTTTGAATCATTTGACATATAAGTACTATTGCACATGGGTTTCAATGCAACAACAGTGAACACACCTCTGATCAATGACACACAAGTTAGAAAACCTGTAATTATTGAAACAAAATTGAGTACATCTGTGATTTCCAATTAGCCTAATTGCATGAACATGGCTATACAATGACCTGTGAACACTTTCTCAATTTTGAACCCATGGGCTGTGTCAATCTGCATGTTTGCATCATGGCTCAACATGGAAAAGAATTGACAGAGTATTGAAAATTCTGATTGTGAGACTTCACAAAGATGAAAAAGGATACAGGAAGATTGGTGACCAACTAAAAATCAGTCAAGATACAGTTGCAGCAGTAATCAGGAGCTATAGAACAAGCTATAGTACAACTAAGCAGAGCCACAGTGGCCGTCCTCCTAAAATGATGCCACAGACAGTGCGTTACTTGCACATTCTAGCTCTGACAGGTAAGTGATTAGGGATTATAAATGGAAATCAACGTTTCTGTGACAGCTCAGACAGTGCAAAGGACATTGCTCAATGTCAACCTCTATGGACGGTGTCCAAGAAAAAAAACATTGCATGCTCTTTGGCACAAAACTGCAAGATTAAACTTTGCTAAAGAACATGAAAAGAACCCTGATGAATATTATCACTGCTGAATCTGTTGGCATAACTAATACAAATAATAATAATAATTGGGAGCACAATCTTTGGTCAGATGAGACCAAGATTAATTTGTTTGGTGTGAACTATGACCTGGCGGGTATGTCACCTGACTTGAGTCCAATAGAAAACATTTGGGGTAATTTATTGCAAAAGGTAGAGCAACACAACCCCTCCAGCCATGAGCAGCTAAAAAATTGTCTCTGAAGAATGGCAGAACATCTCTCCAGAAATGTGTGCAACACTGGTATCCTCCATGCCGAGGAGGATTGAGTCTGTCATCAAAAATAAAGTGGACAAACGTATTAAAAAGATAAAAGATTTGAATCTCAGTAATGAAAGGCAAGGATACGTTCAACTTAGAATTGATGCAATTACTGTAATATGATACAATATTGAATCATTTGACATTTAAGTGATATTGCACAGGGGTGTACTAACTTCTGTTGTATACTAAATATAAGGGTGGAAAAATATCACTATAGTTACTAATCATGGTAAAAAAAAGTAGTCCAAAGACAAAAAGCTAAGACTCTACTCAATGTTATACATAAGAAAAAGCCTTAATTCTTACTTGTCTGCTGCAATTTCTTTTATAGTATAAATACTAGCAATGTTCCAATTGCATTTAAAACTAACAGTTTGTTAGCAAAAGTTACAGCATTTTGCAAATCCTAAGCAAAGGCACAATGCTTGAAAACCCTCCCAGTATGGTTACCATGTTTCTTTTGTTGTGGCCAATCAGAGACCATATATAAATAAGCATGTACACTGGCCAAATAAATATCAGTGTAGCATTTAGCAGGGTCTTACAAACTGCAACAGCTCCTCTGGTGCAAGTGGAAGAAGCAAAACTTGCAAAATTTGCAGAGGTAAATTGAAAGAGAAAATAGTGTGAGTCTAAACAGTATGGTTCTTTTTAGTTTTAATCCATGCCTAATGAAACATAGGGCTAGCTTACAAGTGGAGCACAATTGTTTGCGCCCTAGCGATAAGGGGTATATCGAAAGGGTTTGCGCTCATGGGGCCTACTGCTCGTATTTTTTACAAGTTGAAAGTACATGCGATTGTGATTTATGCTAGAATCATTACTGTGTCCTCAGAGCTGTGGTTAACTGTTTTGCAAAAAAAAAAAGTTGCACAAAACACATCAAAAATTCATTACAAAGTACACTTACACTCATAAAAAGATATGAGATCTTGGGTGTTAGGGAAAAAGACCTTTAACATAGAGATACATACATATACATGTCTAAAGATATGTGTAAATAATATGTATTTATGTATTTATATGTGTATATATGTATTTACAGACATATATACACATATAAACACATAAATATATATGTATACATTTACAGACATATATATATATATATATATATATATATATATATATATGTGCATTGGAGCCCTTTGCCGTTAAGTAGATTAAAACATGTAAAACATATTTATGCAATACTAATTTTTAATAAAGGTTTTAAATATGTATTTACTGTAAATATTTTACATTCCAGTGTTCTGCACATAGCAGAACATGTTCTAAGTATGTATAAATATATATTACTGTATCTATATATATATATATATATATATATACTGTATATATATATATATATATATATATATATATATATATATATATAATTTCCACCAAGGCCCAGCACTCATGATATTGTGTATGCCTGTTGGGGTGCTCGTCAAATAAGTAGCATATCAGTTCAAAAGATAGCACTCACCGGACTTAAGTATCAGATTTATTCAATTACTTTTTGGGGTACAACCCCGTCTTCAGATCTTATAAATTAATTGAATTTAATAATTCTGATAATTAAGTCAGTGAGTGCTATCTTTAAAATTATATATATATATATATATATATATATATATATATATATATATATATATATATATATATATATATATATTCTACCAATCAGATATATGTAGAATTAATTATGTAAAGAAAATTGGAATATGAAAAATTAATATTTTCATGTCGGATTAGCGCTAATGAGAATATGTGTTCATGTTTGTGCGAGGGTTGGGTGTAAGGTTTTTTTTCCACTTTTTTTTCTCAGTTGACTTCTATGGGGGAATACGTGAACATGCACGCAATATTCTAACTTTAGATTTTTGCTCTGGTCGGGTTACTGCTAGAGTGAAAACTATTTATTTTTCAGTTGTAATCCAAGCACAACCCAAATAGCGCAAATATCTTAATTCTAGCGGAGTTATCGCTCTAGCGGAAGCGCAAAATACCACTCCACTTGTAATCTAGCCCATAATAGGTGATTTTACTTTGTATTTAATGTTTGTTTACATCAGAATTCTTAGTGTTTTTTAAATATGTTCCAAGAGAAAAAGGGAAAAGTAAACACTATTCCCATAGGGGGCGCTTCCTATAAGAAAAACCTATTGTGTAGAATCACTAAGGTAGATATAATATATTATACTATACACAACACATAAGTAGAGACTAGGAATACAGACAAATAAACAAAAAAAAACAAAATGAAAACAAAGTCCTTAATGTTCACAATTCAACTGCAGGTGGCACTCTGTCAATAGGATGGTTAATCCCTGATGGTAGTAGATCTGGAAAAGAGGAGACACAGAGGCGCCAATATGGCCTAGTAACGTACACACAGGGGTAGAACAATGAGATGTGAAGTGGTACTCACAAAAATGGAGCACCCTAAGGTGCAAGTGGCGCAGGCTGGAACAGTTAGCAGTTTTCCAGCTCACTGTATATCCACAATGAGGAAACTCAGGTGATTTCAGCAAAGAAAACAATCAGGAGGTGGCAGCAGAACAGCAGACCAGACTTCTATTCCTGTTTGTGATGAAAAACAGCACCCATAGCCCAGTACAGTTTAAATATAAATGAATTCACAATTATTGGTCAAACTCACAATTAGTAGCGCACCTCCAGGTGCAGTATAGGAAAACTGGATCCTCTCAGTAGACTGTGCTCCTAACATAACAGTCCTTTTGCCACAGAGGGCTAAATCATTCCTGCTTGTGAGTTTGACCAATAATTGTGAATTCATCACCTGAGTTTCCTCATTGTGGATATACAGTGAGCTGGTTCACTGCTAACTGTTCCAGCCTGCGCCACTTGCACCTTAGGGTGCTCCATTTTTGTGAGTACCACTTCATTATTCTACCCCTGTGTGTACGTTACTAGGCCATATTGGCACCTCTGTGTCTCCTCTTTTCCTTTTTTAAATATGTGCCTTTGATATATGTCAATAATATATCTGGGTTCAACTTCATTTCCTACATCCAAGGTTATAAAAAGTGTAGAAAAGCAATTTGCTGAATAATATTGTATAAATTGTTGTCGGGGTTGAATATACACGGTGGCCCAAAATACCTTTTCCTAATTAACCAATAAACTTCCATCACCCCCGAAGACAAACCATTAACTGGGAAAATGGGTCAGAGTTTCTGATTAATTTGCAGGTAAATCCATGAAAAGGCTTGTGCATAAACACTTTCTGGATGTAGTGGAAAAGGAAATATGGGGCCCCCAGTATTAAATATGTGACCTGCTCTGGTAATCCAGTCCAAACTCATCCTTAACGGTCCCAAAAAGGGGGGCTTTACTAATAAAATGGGGGGCTTTACTAATAAACTGTTATAGCTTAGAATAAGAAGTCAGTTTAATGAACTGCACTAACTTGCACAATAAGGCATTTGTCATGATCTGAACATACCCTATGGTTGACAATATATAATTTTAAATATCTTAAGGGAACAAGGGAAGAAGTTGTTTAATCCAATGGTTTCTAGATACACCACTGACAATAGATTTCAAGTGGCACGCTAAAAAACAAAAGCTGCGCGAGAAGAAATATTGTGACTGGAGACCTAGCATAAACTGTAAGGGTTAAAAAAAAAATAATCTCAAAATACATCAAAAACATATGTTAATAATATATTACACTCATATATACACTCTTTAATAAAAATATCAATTAAATATTAATAAAAATGTTTTTATAAGGGTTAAAAGGGATATGGTATATGACAAGGTCTATTATGTATATATATATATATATATATATATATATATATATATATATATGTTTAAATGTGTGTATGTATGTGTGTGTATATATATATATATATATACACAGTATATACTGTATATATTATTATTATTATTCTTTATTTATAAAGCGCCGACAGATTCCGCAGCGCTGCCCATGGGTACAAGAATAACAGTACAGTGGAACAGTGGAGAAACAATACAATAAGACACAAAATTTTACAGACAAATACAGGGGGAATTGAGGGCCCTATTCCCGTGGTAATTTACAATATAGACGGGTAGGAGGATTGGAAACAGGAGGTGGGGACTACAGATGTGAGAATGATATTAGGGAGGCGATAGAGGGCAACTGTTAGTTAATTGAAGTTAGTTTGTTAATAAGTCAGGTGATAAGCTTCCCTGAACAGAAAGGTCTTTAGGGAACATTTAAAGGAGGAGAGGTTAGAGGCAAGTCTGACATCTCGAGGAAGTGCGTTCCAGAGGTTTGGTGCCGCACAAGAGAAGTCTTGTAGTCTAGAATGAGAGGAGGTGATGGTAGAGGACGCAAGAAGAAGGTCGTTGTTGGATCTTAGGGGACGGGCAGGAGTATATTTGTTGATGAGTGAGGACAGGTAGGGTGGGGCAGCATTGGTGAGGGCTTTGTAGGTCAGGGTGAGAATTTTGAATTTAACTCTGTTGTGAATGGGGAGCCAGTGAAGGGACTCACAGAGAGGCGCAGCAGAAACTGAGCATCGAGAGAGGTGGATTATCCTGGCAGATGCATTTAGGACAGATTGGAGGGGAGAGAGGTGGGAGAGAGGGAGGCCAGTTAGTAAGTTGTTACAGTAGTTAAGTCAGGAAATTACCAGGGAGTGGATGAGCTGTTTGGTAGTTTCAGCACTCAGAAACGGATGAATTTTGGAGAAATTGCGTAGGTGGTTGCGGCAGGATGAAGAGAGCAGTTGGATGTGGGGAATGAAGGACAGATTTGAGTCAAGCGTGACTCCAAGGCAGCGGACTTGGGGTGATGGGGAGATAGTGGTGCCTCCAACAGTGATAGAAAAATTAGAGAATGGAGTGGAGCTAGAGGGGGGAATTAGAAGTAGTTCGGTCTTGGATATATTTATTTTTAGGTGGTGAGAGGCCATCCAGGAGGAAATGCCAGATAAGCAGTCGCTGATGTGAGAGTTGACAGAAGGAGAGAGTACAGGGGTGGAAAGGTAGATCTGGGTATCATCAGCATAGAGGTGATAGCTGAAGCCATAGTTGTTAATAAGTTTACCCAGTGAAGAAGTGTAAATAGAGAAGAATAGAGGACCCAGGACAGAGCCTTGAGGTACTCCAACAGACAGGGGCAGTAGAGAGGAGGAGTCACCAGCAAAAGAGACTGAGAAGGATCTGTTAGAGAGATAAGAGTGAATCCAGGAGAGGGGAGTGTCACAGAGACCAAGAGAACTGAGAGACCGTAGGAGAAGGGGATGGTCAACAATGTCAAAGGCATCAGATAGGTCAAGTAAGATGAGTATAGAGTAGTAGCCTTTGCTTTTAGCAGAAAGGAGATCATTAGTAACCTTGGTGAGGGAAGTCTCAGTTGAGTGTTGGGGATGGAAGCCAGATTGCAGGGGGTCGAGCAATGAGTTGGAGGACAGGAAGTGGGTTAGGCAATTAAAATCTAGTTTTTCAAGGAGTTTTGAAGATAGTGGGAGCAGTGATATGGGGCGGTAGTTTGCAGGGGAGTTAGGGTCGAGGGAGGGTTTTTTGAGGATGGGGGTGACCTTCGCATGTTTGAAGGAGGCAGGGAATGAGCCGGTAGAAAGGGATAGGTTAAATATTTGAGTAAGAGCCGGAGTGAGGGGGGTAGACAGAGGAGGGATTAGATGTGAAGGAATAGGGTCAAGTGGCAGGTAGTGAGGTGTGAGGAAGACAAAAGGGAAGCCACTTCACTCTCAGTGTTTGGGAGGAGGGTGCAGAGAGTGGCAGAGGGGGTGACTGGGATCGGAGTTGAGAGATTGCAGGTTTGTGTTGGGATGTTTCCTCGGATTGCAAGTGTTTTATTGAGAAAATAGTCAGCAAGGTCTTGAGCACTGAATGCAGATGAGGGGGGTGGTGCAGGTGGGTAGAGGAGAGAGTTGAAAATAGAGAAGAGTATTTTAGGGTTTGAGGAGTGAGTGGATATAAGAGAGGAGAAGTAGGTTTGCTTAGCTAAGCGAAGGGCAGAGGTGTAAGAGTAGAGAATGAACTTATAGTGCATGAAATCATGTTCAGAGCGGGATTTCCTCCAGACACGTTCAGCAGTATATATATATATATATATATATATATACATACATATGTATATATGTGTGTGTATGCATGTATATATATATATATATATATATAAATATATATGTGTGTATATATGTGTATTTATGTGTTTTATATGTGCATATATGTAAATACATACATATATACACGTGTGTGTATATGTGTATATATATATATATATATATATATATATATATATTCACAAATACATACAATGTTGAGTCCTTTCAAAACACCTTGAAACATGCAATATTATTTAAAATAATTTTTATAAGTTTTATTACATTCTAATGTTCTTCGCAAAGAAGAAAATTTTATTTTTGTTTTAAATATCAATATTTTAAATATATATATCTCTATTCATATATCTGAATACTCAATATATATCTATACATATCTATATCTTTACCCATAAACAATAGCTGTTAGTTAGTAGTGTTTTTTTAGAAGCAAGCCCCATAGAAGTCTATGGGGAGAAATTAGCGCAGTCTATATATCCATAGTCCTGAAATTAGCAAGCATGCACGCTAACATTTTACTTTCAATTTGTAATACGTGTGCTAATCTGGCCATGTTAAAATGTAACTTTGAGCACAGTTATTTAAAAGATATTAAGAGCATCACTTGTAAGCTGGCCCTTAGACAGACAGATAGATACAAGGTGGTAACAATACTAATAATTGGATTTAAGGTGCTGTTTGTGGGGCTGCCACAAATCTTGATGAAAGCCTAATGGCTTCTAGGTACGCCACTGACATTTGTTTTGGAATTAATAATACATTTACTCTCTTCTATGGTATAAAATATACTCTTTGCATATTACTTCTAGTTGTCTGGTTGACATTGTATTTTATTTGCTAAAGCTTCATTCCTATTTGATATTGTTTGTACCGATGAAACTGACACACACAGTAATAATATTGTGCAAACAGCATCTGATATTTATGCATAACACCTCTGTCTCAGTTTTAGGATGCAAAAAAAATATTATTATATTGTATAAATGTAAAATAAAACAATATTAGTTGACATTTATTTTTGAGAATTTAGAGGTACAAGATATTCTTATACTTATACCAATTTCTCCAATGTTAGCCTATAAATAGGGTAATTAAGGTGAAATCAAAAGATGCACCAGTTTTTATCTAGCGTTCCATGATTTATATTTGGGAGATTGCTATGCCTATTTACTATTGGCTCTGAAAGTGCAAGCAAAGGTAGTACAAGCTCACAGTCAAAGATGACATAGTTACTTAAGGCATATTCATAAAGTACTTTGAGGCTTAAAGACAATTTTATAAAGTGAGGTATTTTAAGGTTTATAAAGATACACTACTTATCTATTATTCACATAATTGCAGCATACCCAGAAGTAAGTGTCTTTATAGGAAATAATCAGATAATATACATATATATTTACATTACAGTACGGAATTTAAAAAAAAGTAAAAAGCAAAACATTATAATTAGAAAACACAGGTATGGCACAATAGCATTAAGGATATGAGAAATGGGAAACTTTTATCAAATACTCATCAACAAACAACATCAAGCTTTAGGCAAGTTACATTTTAGATAAATTATGTATAGCTCTTTCATTTCACAACCTTGCTAGAAAGACGTTAATAAACCTTCATACAGCAGATTGTTTTTTTTTCTTTAAACAAAAAAACACAACAGAACAACGTTATTGTGATGTAATCACATTCACAATAAAATTTCAGTTTTGCTTTAAAGCTGAACACCACAAGCCAATAAGATCCTTTTTCATCATTACCGCTCAGGCAAGCTTTTGCTAGCATTCTTACAATGCCTTGCAGTAAACTGGGGGATGACCCACCGGTTAGACCTACTAACTCAGATCTTCATTACCAGCTCTACAAAAGCTCTAAAGGAGAGATACCAAGCTCAAATGCCCAGCAGAAAAGAGGAGTTTCAGCCCAGAGTGTAAGTTAGAAAATGATATAATGTCCCATAGAGTGAAAAGGAAAAGGCAAACTGCAAAGTCCACCGCTCGCATAGCATGCGGTTAGTATGAAAGGCAGAGTTATAAATGAATCTTTTACTTGAAGAGATTTTGTGGTTGGGATTATCTGTGTCTGGTCTTGATAGCCAGTGCACAATGTAATTCTTCTTAGATGGATCAGTAGCATTGCCTGGAATAAATAACAACAATGTGTTACTTTCTCCCTCTCTCTGTTGAAATCTCTCAGTACACATTAGATTTGATTTTGATAAGTGTTAAATATCAAAGAATTAGATTAGATTTGCTCTTGTATATCTTGTGAAAAGCCCCACTGCATTAAAAACCCAGTAAGATAGGGACCAGCAATGTACTACAACGTGTAATCTGCAGTAGGCTGAATAAATCCCTAACTGTGCTACAAACTGTATCTTAAATATATAGCAAGATATTGTAAGTGTCAGCTCCATTAAAGGATAAATAATGTTTATCTTACCAGGACATGGAGGTAGTCTGCAAATTCGTATTGTTTCTGGTTTGTCGTCATTACAGCTGTTGGTCTTATTGTCACCTGAACCGCACATGACTTGCCTTTCCTGGGTACCATTAGCACATGTTACAGAACACTGCAATATAAAACACAGAATTTCCATTGTTAATTACAAAAACATTACATATTCAGAAGACACAAAGGCCATGATTTAGTAAGACCTATCAGAAAGCTCAGTCAGAAGGTAAGGTCATGAGAATTTTTTTTCCATTAAAATCCAATTGACTGTATCTTAATAGAGTACATTCCTCAGCAGTTCTCCAATATACAGGAAAATAACATTACAACTTGATTTGCTACAGAGAAACTTTAGCACTGCCTAGTTCTGCACTGCTAAGAGTTTCCATAGATCTCTATTAATGCCTATAGGATGCAGCTTGCAAGGAGTTTATGGTTCAGTGCCCTTCTTTTTGTGTTCAGTGAGGGCAGGCTGGGCAGCCTCTGTATTGAATGCAGGAAAACATTTTCATTGTTTCTGACTGAAATGCATATACAGACTGGAATAAGAAGCAACTTCACTGCATGTTTAATTTCCCCTGAAAAATATTTAAGTCACCAAGTTGTTCAGCCACTTTATGGGAGTGACAACTGCTTGTTGTAAAATACTGAATTGTTACTGTGCATGTAAACTCAAGCACTTGGCGCATGTGCAGTGCAACTCTCATGACAAGTAGCTGACAGCTCGTTCCCATAATTTGTGATAACCCTTTTAATTAGCTGTACCATTTCCTGCCTTCTGTCAATGAAAAAGAATGAACAACAGGCTAGCCAGATCCTTAAAAACCTATAGCCTGTAAAGTGTATGGATGGAAGCAATGCATTAAACATAATACACTAATTCCATATATTATTTTACATAAAACATAGTTGCACAGTTATGTAAATAAGATATTTTTTGCCGCAGGATAACATATTGTTATATGTAAAGATGACATGCATGTTGGCATTCGCCAGACATTTAAATGGCACATCATACTCTACCACATCAAACAGCTCCATCACAATGATTAATGGGGCAATACACTACTGCTTTACAGATGTGTAAACATACCAGTCCAGCAACTATAGGAAATTCCCCATGGGCCAGCAAGACAAACATGCATAATGAGTTCAAATTTACGAACATGCATTTCATATTGAATTTCAAAGACTACATATTTATGTATTTAGGTAGTTATTTAACTAATTCATTATTGGATTTGCAGCACTTCTCAGTTACATTCATGCTTCTGTAATCTCCCATGTAGTCTGTTTCTCGTAACCATCCATCTAAGGTATGTGGGAGTGTTTGATTCTCAGATTTTTATTTTAAAAGGAAAACAAACCAAAAAATTGTGAATCTTTGTGGACATATTATTGTGACTTTCACCTAAATGAAAAGTTTTGCTCAGGTAAGAAAATAAAAATGTGGCTTTATTATAGTATTTATTATTATAAACCTGGTTTAGTATTGTTATACCCATATAACAGATCACTACCTGCCTTAGGAGTATACAAAATAAACTTAATTATTAAGACTATCTAAGCGATCATGATGAAACATAAGGATATTATATTCATTACTATATGAAACAATGGGGTGTAATGACATTACTGAGGCATATGGATAATATTAAACATGCCTTTCTCCTTATCTTTGGGCTACAGCAATATTATTAGATGTCAAGATACACTTAAAGGGACAGACAATACCAGAATTTTTGTTGTTTTAAAAGATAGATAATCCCTTAATTACCCATGTCCCAGTTTTGCATAACCAACACAGTTATAATAATACACTTTTTACCTCTGTGATTACCTTGTATCTAAGCCTCTGCAAACTGCCCCCTTATTTAAGTACGTTTATCAGACTTGCATTTTAGCCAATCAGTGCTCACTCCTGGGTAAATTCATGTGCATGAGCTCAATGTTATCTATATGAAACACATGAACTAACACCCTCTAGTGGTGAAAAACTGTCAAATGCAGAGGCGGCCTTCAAGGTCTAAGAAATTAACATATGAACCTCCTAGGTTTAGCTTTCAACTAAAAATACCAAGAGAACAAAGCAAACTTGGTGATAAAAGTAAATTGGAAAGTTACATACTCTATTTAAATCATGATTTTTTTTTTTGGACTTGACTGTCTTTTTAAAAGAACAGTAAGGCTACAATTAAACTTTCATGATTCAGATAGATTGTGCAGTTTTAAACAACTTTCCAATGTACTTCTATTATCATGTTATCTTTTTTTCTTTCTGTATGCTTGGTTGAACAAACTGTTTGCAACAATCTTTTTGGAAATGTTATAAATTGTTGCTTCCATAGACACATGCATGAACATTTCTTATAGTTTGCTCCATAAAAGTGCCGCTGCTGCAGAATAACACAATTTCTGTATTAAGGCCTTCCATTGTAAACCTGATTGTATTACAAGACCAGAGACTCATATTTTGCTATACAAAACACAGCATAACTGTCACCAATTAAAATAGACGAGTAAACTGAGAGGAAAAGCCAGAAGCCAATGAAAAGGCTTTCCTACTGAATACAGCATAAATGGATCAGATGAGGCATAGGGCCCAATGTATTATAAGGTGTGCAGACAGCTTCTCAACTTAAATACAGGCAGAGGATCTGATCGCCCACTGCCCTGTATGCAGCATTACACATTCTGCTGCGTGTGTAATGCGTGACCAATCATGCGAGAGAAGGGACTGGCAATAACCAAGAGGAGCAAGCGCTCTGTGTCTTCTCTTTGCCACCTTGGAGGTGGTGAAGAGTGTAAGAGGCAGCCGTCTAATGACCGCTGCTTCTTACATTGCGGGAAGCAGACTAGCATTTGCAAACCTGTCCCACAAGGGCTCCGGAGCAGCTAAAGCTGCTTCATACGCGAAGCCTATAATATCCATAAACAGTCCAATGTGCACCCGAGCTTCCTCTTTATTTTGCTGCTCGCATGAGATAAGTAGCCTTTATTTTACTCTTGTACAACTATTTCTATTTGCTCTTTATATTGTTCTATTCATTTTTTCTTATTTTGTATATTATTTATTTATTAATTTCCCTTTTATTTAATGTTCACTTTTCTTTTCTATTACATTTTATTTTAATCTTTATATTTTCCCCTTTAGTTTTACTGTTTTAGCTTGGCTGTTCTTCCTCGCTGTACTTCTTTAGTTTTCTTTGTTTCATTGTCTTTCAGCTGCCATTTCATTTGCAGCTATGTATTTCTGTTGAACGAGCTCGCCCACCATCTTGGGATCAGTGATGTCAAATGTACCCCTCCCTTGGTCTATCAAATCTGTCATGCAGCAGATATGCCATTCTGTCAGTTTGTAACATATAATTGTAGTTATTTAGTTTTGTTTTACAGATATATATTTATTTGTATTAGCACTTCTACAGCTCCCTCTGGTGGCCCATTGGTATACATATTTATTTATACAGAATATTTAATTTGTATGTCTCTCACTTTTCTTACGCCTAGATTTAGAGTTTGGCTCCTAACGCTGGTTTTGGGCTACCGCTGGTATTTAGAGTCGTGTAGGTAAGGGTCTAACGCTCACTTTCCAGCCGCGACTTTTCCATACCGCAGATCCCCCTACGCCAATTGCGTATCCTATCTTTTCAATGGGATCTTTCTAACGCCGGTATTTAGAGTCTTGGCTGAAGTGAGCGTTAGAAATCTAACGACAAAACTCCAGCCGCAGCAAAAAGCCAGGAGTTAAGAGCTTTCTGGACTAACGCCGGTTCATAAAGCTCTTAACTACTGTGCTCTAAAGTACACTAACACCCATAAACTACCTATGTACCCCTAAACCGAGGTCCCCCCACATCGCCACCACTCTATTAACATTTTTTAACACCTAATCTGCCGACCGCACACCGCCGCTACCTACGTTATCCCTATGTACCCCTAATCTGCTGCCCCTAACACCGCCGACCCCTATATTATATTTATTAACCCCTAATCTGCCACCCCAAACGTCGCTGCCACCTACCTACACTTATTAACCCCTAATCTGCCGACTGGACCTCACCGTTACTATAATAAAGTTATTAACCCCTAATCCGCCTCACAAACCCTATAATAAATAGTATTAACCCCTAATCTGCCCTCCCTAACATCACCGACACCTAACTTCAAGTATTAACCCCTAATCTGCGGACCGGACCTCGCCAACACTATAATAAATGTATTAACCCCTAAAGCTAAGTCTAACCCTAACACTAACACCCCCCTAAATTAAATATAATTTAAATCTAACAAAATAAATGAACTCTTATTAAATAAATTATTCCTATGTAAAGCTAAATACTTACCTGTAAAATAAATCCTAATATAGCTACAATATAAATTATAATTATATTGTAGCTATTTTAGGATTAATATTTATTTTACAGGTAACTTTGTATTTATTTTAACCAGGTACAATATCTATTAAATAGTTAATAACTATTTAATACTTACCTAGTTAAAATAATTACAAAATTACCTGTAAAATAAATCCTAACCTAAGTTACAATTAAACCTAACACTACACTATCAATAATAATAATAATAAAAAAATAATAATGCTTTAGAAAGAAAGCAAAAAGACCTGATAATTGACCACACTAACCTACTAGCTCACTCTGAAAATCTAGCAATCCAAGTATCTGTGTTTGAACTCCAACTAGCCGATCATGCAGAAACAATATTAGGATCAGAGGTATACCTGAAACAGCCTCTCCTCAGGAACATGAACCATACCTATGACAACTCTTTAAAGATCTGATCCCTGAAGCTACAGATTTACTTATAGAGCCCATAACTCGGTCTATTTTCAATGATAAGCCAAGAGACACAGTAGTGAGATTACAATACTTCACCTTCAAAAGCAAAATCACATTATGTTTATTATGACATCATCATATAAACATATCAGCAGCATCATATAAACATATAAGCACAATGTTTTGGTCCAAATTACCTTAATCATGTTGATACAACATGATTAAGGTAATTTGGACCGAAACTTCATCTGATATGTTTTTATGATGATGCTGATATGTTTATATGATGATGTCCCAATAAACATATTATGATTTTGATGAAGTGATGCTGCTACTACTTTGTACATTTCTGTTATACTTTGGGGTGAGTGCAGAGCCCTGGTAGCGTGCTTCTTTATGCAGGAGTACTGGGCATTCTATTTTGATTTATCTTCTGAGGATTCAGATATTTCTTCTGATAAAAATATGAAATTTTCATAAATTTCTTCTGATAACTTCCCCAAAGCAAAAAAAAGAAGCCATAAGAAATCAAAACATTTGGGGGGATGAGGAAGAAAATGTTTTTGATTGTCTAAGTAATCCTAGATTTAACCTGAATGAATAAAATGATCCCCAGTCAGCTGAATGCTGCTCTTCTTTAGCAAATTGAATTGATTATCAAATAGAGAGTCTAGAAACACAATCGGCTAGATTACGAGTTGTGCGTTAGGGTTAAAAAGTAGCGTTGAGAGGTCCCAACACTGCTTTTTAACGCCCGCTGGTATTACGAGTCTTGAAATGACAGGCTCACCGCTCACTTTTTTGGCCAGACTCGGAAATACCGCAAATCCACTTACGTCAATTGGGTATCCTATATTTTCAATGGGACTTGCATAGTGCCGGGATTACGAGTCTAACAAAAAGTGAGCAGTACAGCCTCTCCTGTCAAGCCTGGTACCGCATTTAAAAGTCAGTAGTTAAGAGTTTTACACTACAACGCCGTAGCATAAAACTCTTAACTAAAGTGCTAAAAAGTACACTAACACCAATAAACTACCTATTAACCCCTAAACCGAGGCCCCCCCCACATCGCAAACACTAAAATAAATTTATTAACCCCTAATCTGCCGAACCGGACATCGCCACCACTATAATAAATATATTAACCCCTAAACCGCCCCACTACCGCATCGCAAACACTAGTTAAATATTATTAACCCCTAATCCACCGGCCCTAACATCGCCGACACCTACCTACATTTATTAACCCCTAATCTGCCGACCCCAACGTCGCCGGCACTATATTAAAGTTATTAACCCCTAAATCTAAGTCTAACCCTAACCCTAATCCCCCGTAATTTAAATATCATTTAAATAAATCTAAATAGAATTACTATAATTACCTAAATAATTCCTATTTAAAACTAAATACTTACCGATAAAATAAACCCTAAGCTAGTTACAATATAACTAATAGTTACATTGTATCTATCTTAGGGTTTATTTTTATTTTACAGGCAAGTTTGTATTTATTTTAACTAGGTACAATAGTTATTAAATAGTTATTAACTAGATGCTTTTTCCATAATCTGCACATACTTGTTGATGAAGAAATAAAGGTTTCTTTTAAACTTATTCTGCTGTGCTGCTGGACTTTTCATTGTTCTGGGTACGTTTCACTGCAGTAGGTTTGCTGCTTTACACACAGCATTGCACCCAGCCCATATGCACGTTCTTCTTTTTTTGCCCTGAATCTGTGGCGTCTGACGTCACCAAAGAGAGCCGGATAGGAGCGCCCTGTGGTGAGTTTGGAGCGTCCGCTTCCACAAAATTAACTATTTAATAACTACCTAATTAAAATAAAGACAAATATACCTGTAAAATAAAACCTAACCTAAGTTACAATTACACCTAACACTACACTATAATTAAATAAATTACCTAAACTAAATACAATTAATTACAATTTTAAAAAAATATCTAAGGTACGAAAAAAACAAACACTAAATTACAGAAAATAAAATAATTACAAGATTTTTAAACTAATTACACCTACTCTAATCCCCCTAAAAAAAAAAAAAAAAAAAAAGCCATACCCTACACTAAATTACAAATAGCCCTTAAAAGGGCCTTTTGCGGGGCATTGCCCCAAAGTAATTAGCTCTTTTACCTGTAAAAAAAAAGTACAATTCCCCTTCAACATGAAAACCCACCACCCACACAACCAACCCTACTCTAAAACCCCCCTTAAAAAACCTAACACTAACCCCTTGAAGATCACCTTACCGTGAGACGTCTTCACCCAACCGGGCAGAAGTGGTCCTCCTGACGGGCAGAAGTCTTCATCCAAGCCGGCCAGAAGAGGTCCTCCAATCGGGCAGAAGTCTTCATCCAGACGGCATCTTCTATCTTCATCCATCCGGCGCGGAGCGGGTCCATCTTCAAGACATCTGACTCAGAGCATCCTCTTCTTTCTTCGTCCGACGACTGAATGAAGGTTCCTTTAAATGACGTCATCCAAGATGGCATCCCTTCAATTCTGATTGGCTGATAGAATTCTCTCAGTCAATCGGAATTAAGGTAGAAAAAATCCTATTGGCTGTTGCAATAAGGTAGAAAAAAATCCTATTGGCTGTTGCAATCAGCCAATAGGATTGAACTTCAATCCTATTGGCTGTTCCACTCAGCCAATAGAATGCCTTAATTCTATCAGCCAATTGGAATTGAAGGGACGCCATCTTGGATGACATCATTTAAAGGAACCTTCATTCAGTCGTCGGACGAAGAAAGAAGAGGATGCTCCGCGTCGGATGTCTTGAAGATGGACCCGCTCCGCGCCAGATGGATGAAGATAGAAGATGCCTTCTGGATGAAGACTTATGCCCGTCTGGAGGACCTCTTCTGTCTGGCTTGGATGAAGACTTCTGCCCGGTTGGGTGAAGACGTCTCAAGGTAGGGTGATCTTCAAGGGGTTAGTGTTAGTTTTTTTAAGGGGGGATTGGGTGGGTTTTAAAGTAGGGTTGGTTGTGTGGGTGGTGGGTTTTAATGTTGGGGGGTGATTGTACTTTTTTTTACAGGCAAAAGAGCTGATTACTTTCGGGCAATGCCCCACAAAAGGCCCTTTAAGGGCTATTTGTAATTTAGTGTAGGGTAGGGCTTTTTTTTATTTTGGGGGGCTTTTTTATTTTGTTAGGGGGATTAGAGTAGGTGTAATTAGTTTAAAAATCTTGTAATTATTTTATTATTTTCTGTAATTTAGTGTTTGTTTTTTCCATACTTTAGATATTTTTTTTTAATTGTAATTAATTGTTTTTAGTTTAGTTAATTTATTTATTTATAGTGTAGTGTTAGGTGTAATTGTAACTTAGGTTAGGTTTTATTTTACAGGTACATTTTTCTTTATTTTAACTAGGAAGTTATTAAATAGTTAATAACTATTTAATAACTATTGTACCTAGTTAAAATAAATACAAACTTGCCTGTAAAATAAAAATAAACCCTAAGCTAGCTACAATGTAACTATTAGCTATATTGTAGCTAGCTTAGGGTTTATTGTATAGGTAAGTATTTAGTTTTAAATAGGAATAATTTAGTGAATTGTATTAATTTTATTTAGATTTATTTAAATTAAATGTAAGTTAGGGGGGTTAGGGTTAGACTTAGATTTTGGGGTTAATAACTTTATTATAGTGGTGGCAACGTTAGGGGTGGCACATAAGGGGTTAATAAATGTAGTTAGGTTGCGGCGACATTGGGGGTGGCAGATTAGGGGTTAATAAATATAATGTAGGGTTTGGCGATGTTGGGGCAGCAGATTAGGGGTTCATAAGTATAATGTAGGTGGCGGCGGTGTCCGGAGCGGCAGATTTGGGGTTAATAATATAATGCAGGTGGCGGCGATGTTGGGGCGTCAGATTAGGGGTTAATAAGTGTAAGATTAGGGGTGTTTACTCAGGGTTCATGTTAGGGTGTTAGATGTAGACATAAAAAGTGTTTCCCCATAGGAATCAATGGGGCTGCGTAAGGAGCTGAACGCTGCTTTTTGCAGGTGTTAGGGTTTTTTTCAGCCAGCTCTCCCCCATTGATTCCTATGGGGAAATCGTGCATGAGCACGTTTTACCTGCTCACCGCTACCGTAAGCAGCGCTGGTATTGAGGTAAGATGTGGAGCTAAATTTTGCTCTTCGCTCACTTTTTTGCCGTTCATGCTACACTCATTTTCTCACCCCTTCTACACTAGTTGTTAGTTGAACTGTGTGAGCTGCTTCTCGCTAATTTTTAATGGATCTAATAAAGACAAGTTTTACTTCTACTCATTCTGGGACTCATCTCCTTTGATTTCTGATTCTATTACAGCATCAACAGAGAACTTTTTAAGACACCTTCACATTACATTTTTTCCCTTCGAGATCCAGACCATGGAGTTCCAGAGGTTCCCACTCACAACAAAGAGCACATACTCCCACAGGTAATTTTACCTTTTCCTCCTTTTGCTCATAACAAAGTTGGAGAAAAACTTGTCCTGTTTGCACACAATTGGAGTTCAGTCACTTCAGATCCCTGGATTCTTCAATCCATCAACGGTCTTTTAATAGATTTCATATCCCCTCCAATTCAAACACTCTCAAACACACACTCAATAAAGGGCTAGATTACGAGTAACAACTAATAAAACTTACATCCACATGTTAAATTCAGACTAACTTTTCCTTAAATGCATCATTCTATCTAGCATTTATTTAGTGTTAAACAGTTGTCTGTCTCTACTTTGTAAGGTTTAATTTCTTTTCTGAGATTTTGCCCTTTACTTTTTTTTAAGCATTTTTCTCCCAAAAGAGTTACTTTTTATCTATCTAAATTAACTAAATCTTTTTCTACTTCAATTTTCTATCTTTACTTACATTCTGAACCTTCTATTTGTATTGGACTCCGTTTAAAAAAATATTAATCTAGAGCTTTCTCTTTTAGAACTTCTTCTTCTAATCAATTCGGTACCTCCTCACAATCCGGTTTCTTATAAAGATGGGTTAAATGGGTTATGAATGAAGCTGGAATCGATACATTTTTGGCAGCTCATTCCGTCAGAGTTTCAGAAGCATCTTAAGCCTTTTTGAAAGCTGCAACTTTACAACAAATTTTGGATGCAGCAGATTGGTCTTCTGATTCCATTTTAAACAGTTTTATTTTAAAGCTGATCAACATGTCTCTTTTTATTTATTTATTTTGTTGGTTTGCTTTAAACTAGCAAAACATGCATCTCTGGTTTTGTAATAAATTTCTGATTATCCTATTTTATGAATCTAAACACTGCCAACATTTTTCAGCACTCCGTATTACTTTCAATGGATAGAGCAGGGTGCGCTATCATTGCTCATATTAAGGTGCACTAGGCTAGAATATATGCATAACAAGTACATGTATAATTTATTAAAACAAAGTATTTCATTTATATATATATATATATCCAAATCTATCCCAGAACCGGCTGTAATCCCCAGGACACAAAGCAGGCATACACAGGTAACTGATTTTGTAACAAAAGCCTTTAATTCAGAAGGATAACACAGAATGGCCTGTTTCCAAATGTTTTAGCTCGCACAGGAGCTTTCTTTAGTGGAGGTCCAAGTAGACCTAAAGTGTAAAGCATAAAAAACATCATTATATACCATAAAAACTAATTAGTGACCCACCTGTGTGAATCAATCAGCAAAGCATGGAGACCATTTCGGATGCATTCCTAGGCCAAGCCCATCTTGGCATGCACACAGTGGTGACATCATCCGGGAGAGCCATCGTTGCCTAGGCAACATATCAACAGTATATGTAGGGAGGAATATAGAGGCCAGTACGGATACGTCATTAAGCCACGCCCCCATCCGCGTGCATATATTAGTGACATAATCCGGGAAAGCCTATATTGCCATAGCAACGTAACAATACAAATACAGCAACTTAATAGATATATACAACTAAACAAAGTAAGAACTATCTGCAAGATACGTTAGGCATATGAAACACTCCTATGGTCAATAGCTATGTCAGAACATCAGTTAAGTTATATTGGGAGGTATTTACATTATAAAAATATGCAGCTATATATCTTAGCACAAATTATTTACCACCCAACAACACATATAATGTTCTTCTGCACAAACTATTGGATGACAGAGCAATTCAGGTAATTTATACGAAAATGTATCAATACCAATACATGCCAACACTATCTATACGTGCAGAGAATCTAAAGATTTCATGTCCCAGAAGGTAGGTAGAAACATGTAACTATTACGGGACAGAGGAACAGAGGACTAGGATACCCGTAATAGTCCATAAGCATTCATAACTCCAGTGTACACAAAGCTTATGTTACAAAGGTTGTATACTTGATTGTAGTTGGAGTCTTTCCCAGCATAAGATGATGCAGTGCATAGCTACCGATAGCAGCATGCATAATCAACACTGTTATTTAATCCCCTTGGGGACACCGTGTCATGGATAAAGATCCATCATGCTTCAAGTTTCAATAATGCTTGTGCCCTGTCTCCTCCACGTTTCAGGGGTGGCAGGTGGTCAATAAGCATTGTGCTTAGTGAAGATACTGAATGACCAGCTTGCACAAAGTCTCTAGCTACAGGCTGGCCAGAGTCTCCATTCTTGATAGCCTGGTGGTAGCTATGCACTGCATCATCTTATGCTGGGAAGGACTCCAACTACAATCAAGTATACAACCGTTGTAATATGAGCTTTGTATAGCAATATACACTGAAGTTATGAATGCTTATGGACTATTATGGGTAGCTAGTCCTCAGTTTCTCTGTACTGTAATAGTAACATGTTTCTACCTACTTCCTGGGACATTAAATCTTTAGATTCTCTGCACGTATAGATAGTGTTGGCATATATTGGTATTGATACATTTTTGTACAAATTATCTGAATTACTCTGTCATCCTATAGTTTGTATAGAAGAACATTATATATTTTGTTGGGTGGGTAAAGAATATGTGCTAAGATATATTATATATATATATATAGCTGCATTTTTTATGTAAATACCTCCCATTAGCTGATGTTCTGACATAGCTATTGACCATAGGAGTGTTTTCATGCCTAAACGTATCTTGCAGATAGTTCTTACTTTGTTTAGTTGTATATATCTGATAGTTTAGATACTTTGATTATGCCAAGACAGGCTTGACTTAGGGATGCATCCGAAACAGTCTCCATGCTTTGTTGATTGATTCACACAGGTGGGTCACATTAAATTTTAGGGTATATAATGATGTTTTTTGTGTTTTACACTTTATATCTATTTGAGCCTCCACTGAAGAAAGCTCCTGTATGAGCTGAAACATTTGTCAACAGGCCATTCTGTGTTTTTCTTCTGGATTAAAGGCTTTTGTTAAAAAATCAGTTACCTGTCTATGCCTGCTTTGCGTCCTGGGGATTACAGCCAGTTCTGGGATAGATTTGGATATTTACATTACATATTGGCAGTGCTCCAAGGAGTTGCCTATTGTTGGTATGTGCCATTCCTACCTGACTTGTTTTATATATATATATATATATATATATATATATATATATATATATATATATATATATATATACAGTATATATATATATATATATATATATATATATATAAACACACACATATTAAATGAAAAATGTAGGTTTATTATTTTGAAAATGTTTTAACAGTGATGTAAAGGGATATTGTATATGACAAGGGGTTGGATTCGGAAGGGCTCAAAGGTGTATGTATATATATATATATATATATATATATATATGTGTGTGTATTTGAATGTGTGTAGATATATCTGTATATGTGTGTATGTACTTATGTATGTGTAAATATATATGTATACATTGTATATACATACACGCATATATCTACAAACACACACATACATCTTTGAGCCCTTTTCACAGTCTTGGGTGGAGGGTGATCCTGTTTCCATTAACAGAAAGTAAAACCCATCTGTTTATCTGTAAAGTTACTATACATTTTTGCCATTTTATATAATTTAATACCCTTCAGATAACTATTAACTAACGTGATGAAGCAATCTACTCCTACACCAGTTTCAACAAGTCCATATAAATACTAATACAATTAGAAAAGACTTACACAAACAGTATACAACATTGCATATACATTTCTCACTTGCATTTCCAGAAAAAACTCCACGAGGTTGAATTGCATGTAACAGAGAGCACAAAACATTACTTAATATTATGCAAATAAAAAAACATTTTTCAAAGTAAGATAAATTTAAGTGTAAAGCTGTATACATTCAGTATATGAATATATATACTTTTTTCAAAAGTATATTAAGTCTTGTCATATATATATACACACTTATATACACTTATATATACATATATACATTTTCAAAAGTTTCAGTAACAAAGTTATTTTCCTACAAGTACCGCTTGAACATACATATGATTGCTATGAGTTAAATAGTTAAAAACAATAATATTTGACCTATTATTAATTCATTTATTAATTCATGTTCTGAGACACAGCACAAAAAGCAGGAGATTTCAGCCATGGGGTCAATACTAAAGTAAAGGAGGGCACACTTGTCTGGGAGCAAATCGAACAATAACTAGGTAAAGAAATATGATAAACAATAAGGCACCTGTTGGCGCTTTACAAATAAATTATAATAATAATAAGGCAGGCTATGCACAAGAAACAACAGTGTTAAACAGTTCTGTGAAAGATTGTTGACAATGTTGTATAGTGATATAAAGAGGAAGATAGGGTCATTTTATGCAGCCCATGAAGTCACAAATATAATGTGGAACAATAGCAATTAGGGGAATCCTCTTCTGCCTGGTACACAAATGTTGAAGCAAATAGGAAAGCAAAGTCCCCAGTGCAAGATAAATGGTGCACACTACCTAGAAGAAAAAGTATGTGTATAAGAAACACACATACAGAATCTACATATCGGGACGCTAAATAAGCTATATAAGTGTAGTAGCTGAGAAACAAATTAATATATATGGTGTATAATAAGGAACCTAAATATTGCAATGGCACAAATCAAATGTAAAAATTTAAATAAATCTAAATAAACTATTAATTTAATAATTCATATAATAAAAACAAATACAGTTTAAAAAACACTACATGAAATACAGAGCATAAGATAACATACACATACAATTCATGAAATACAGATCAAATGGATAGAACACAAATATCACAATGAGTATGCTGCTAGATATGAGGGACAGCTAATGAGTCCAGTTCAGAGATACATCTCTCAAAAGCAGCAAATAGCAATATAAAAACCTTCTACAGAAAGAGGTATACAAATATCATCCGAATTCCTCAGTTGGAAGATACGATCAAAGAAACATCTAAATGGCCAAGGATCCTGCAGTGAGACAGGAGATCCTAGTAACAAGTATGAAAAGTAATACACAACAGGTGCTTTTAGGTACTTACACCGTCTATGTGTATGTCCTCCTCTCTGCCTTACACAGCGTCCTGTCACTTTTTGGACTTGCTCGGCTTTGGGTACTCAACCAATTTGATGTTACCGCGTTCGTGAGAGTCTTTTTTGCAAACAATGGAAGCCCTAAAGGGCCAAAACTATGAGCAACGTGTTTCGGCAGATTGCCTTTGTCAAGCTCTATCAATGCATCAGAACTGAAGACGCTTTATAGCGCAATCTTAAAGGCATAGGCGCCCTATTCTCCAACATGTATAGTTTCAATAAAAATTACATTTTAAAACATATTATTCATAAATTTATAAGTTACAACACAATTTGAAAACAGATTACACAGACATATAAATATAAAATATAATGTGCACTTTGCCAAATTTAAAAGGCAAATGGGGATTACTATTATATATAAGAAATCTGATGAAAATGTTTAATATATTAGAAATGTATAGTAAATTAAATATTAAAAATTATTAAAAAATATTAAAAATTAAAAAAAGAAAAAAAGAGAAGAAAAAATAATAAATGAATGTAGAAAAAAATTATAATATTTAACAAAATATTTAACAGAAAAAGGGCCATTACCTCAAAGAAACCAAAAAAGAAAGAAGAGGTCCCCGCTTGGAAGATGTCGGCCGCTTGGAAGAAGACTTCAACGCCTAGAAGAGAACCTTCTCCGCGGACTTCCACAACCGTGAGTACCAACCTGGGGGCTAGACTAAGGTTTTTTTAAAACTTTTCTTTTTTTTTTATATTAGGGATGGGCACTTCTTAAAAGAGCTAAATGCCCTTTTAAGGACAGCAAAAGAGTAGAATGCCCTTTTAAGGGCAATGCCCATACAAATGCCCTTTTCAGGGCAATGGGTAGTTTAGGTTTTTTAGTGTTAGGTTTATTTATTTTGGGGAGTTTGGTGGGTGGTGGGTTTCACTGTTAGGGGGGACTTAGATTTTTTTGTAACTGCAAAAGAGCTGTTTAACTTAGGGCAATGCCCTACAAAAAGCAATTTTAAGGGCTATTGGTAGTTTAGCATTAGATTAGGGGGTGTTTTTATTTTCATATTGATTAGGTTTAATTTTTTTATTTTGGATAATGTGTTTATTTTATTCTGCCTTCTGGGCAGGCTTACCAACTAGTAAGGATATAAAGAACAAACAATCTGAATTTATAATTAATGGAATTGAATATATCCTCTCTCATAATTATTTTTCCTTTCCAGAACCAGTATTATCTACAACTATGTGGGATGGCTATGGGGACCAGATCTGCCCCAAGCTACACAAACCTTTTTATGGGTTTATGGGAGCAAACATTCCTAGCTCCAGTGAGCTTGCAGCAAATCTGGTCCTATATAAGCGCTACATTGACGACATCATAGTTGTCTGGAAGGGGTCAGAATTAGATCTGGATAGTTTTGTTTCTGAAATGAATAATAATAACAAAAATATTAAATTTACTAGCGAAAAAAAAAAAGTAAAAAACGCACATTAACTTTTTGGATTTGGAATTATTTGTGAGGGAAGGCAAAATAAATACTAGAACCCACTTTAAAACAGTGGACGCAGATAATTATGTGCACAAAATAAGTTGCCATCTCCAGAGATGGAAAAAGAATATCCCAAAAAAACAAATACTCAGAATTAAGAAAAGTAATGAAAAGTGATTTTAGCGAACAAATTGAAAAACTAAAAAATAAATTCATTGCAAGGGGCTATGCAGCTAAAGAAATAGATTAAATTAAAAACCATGTAAATTCCATAGATAGAAAAGATCTCTTAAAAAAGAAAATGAAAAAGGAACATAGAGATGACAAACTTTTTGTCCCATTTATCACTACTTATTGTCAGAATAAATATCTAAGAGAAAATAAAAAAAAAAAACATTGGCGATACTAAAAAGTGATGCTAGATTAGGTGAATTGCTACCAAAAACTCCAAATATGGTATATAAAAAGGCACTTAATCTAAAAACTAGATATGTGCAATTCGGTTCGGTTCGATTAAAAAATTCGGAAAATTCGGCGATTCGGATCAAACCGAATTTCTGAATTAAAATACTGCCGAATTTCGCGAATAAATCCGAATTACTTCGGATTTATTCGGTAAATTCGGATGGCCATGGATTACACTAGTATTGTACAGTATATTAGGTTATATCACTCTGCTATGGGTTACACCTAATATACAGTACATAATACTAGTCTAATCCCACCTAAAACTTACCGAAAATTCCAAATTTCCGAACCGAACTGAATGGAACCGAATCCAGCCGAATTTCTTCGAATCCGAATGAATCCGAAACGAAACGATTCAAAATTTTCCGAATTCGAATCGATCCGAACCGAACTTTGAAAAATTCCGAATCGATCCGAACTGAACCGAACCAAATTTTTTCACCATGCACATGTCTACTAAAAACCACTGTAGCTTCCACTGAAATTAAAATTGTTACTAGGATCTCCTGTCTCACTGCATGATCCTTGGCCGTTTGGATGTTTCTTTGATCGTATCTTCCAACTGAGAAATCCGGATGATATTTGTATACCTTTTTCTGTAGACGGTTTTTATATTGCCATTTGCTGCTTTTGAGAGAAGTATCTGTGAAACAGTTTCTCCGTTTATTACATTGTACGACAACACTTTTCATAGAAAAACAGGGACTGCAAAACATCTTATTTTGGTGGGGGAAAAAACAGATAAAGAAGTTTTGAAGGCAATGAACTAGTCTTAGAAAACACGCTAATGATATTGCCAACAGAAAGCGTTAGCAGTATCTGAGATATGTGATGCCTTAGTTTGAAAGTGCTAGACTGCTTTTAGGATAAGACTGATGTACCAATGAGGAATTTGGGATGAGGAGGAATGGAAAAGCTAGTTTTGAGCTTTCAGAACCTAAAATGGACATCAAGGCAAAAAGGTTAGTTGAGACTGATAAAGAGAAAGCTGAAATTTGGACCTTCTTGGAATTTTCTTTTCTTTTTTATAACCTTCCTGAAGTTACACCAAGTTTGTGGAAATAGGAGTTCCACAGGCTAGATCATGAGAATGACACCAGAAATAGCTGTAAAATACCACTGTAAAATGTTTGCACTTTTTGAGACCTAAAGTAAAATATTATAGAGCAGAACTACATTAATAACCACACTACTTGCACACCCCTATAGAAGTCTATTGTACGAGGGATGTAACGTACCCCTGCTATCCAACGTGCAGATTTTAGCTCGCTGTAGTCTATTGCTCAGCAATAAAAAAATACTTTGTACTTCTTATATGAGAGCCAAACTAGAAAAATCTATTAATTTTGCTCAATCGAAGTTAGCACACAATAGTGCTAATAATTTTGTGCAAAGTGTTTCTAGGTCTAAATTGATGCAATGAGAATCATCCATGTATGATGTGTAGGGAACTTGTTTTCATGTTATTATTGGGAAAACACACTCTATGGAAAACTTCAAAGAAATGCAGTTTATCCACAAAAGCAACTTGAGAATCCTTGGCAATAGAGCCACAGTACAAAACTTTGATGTTCCATCTGAAGGACATAAGGTCCACCAAATAAGTTCCTAGCATTCTATGATTCAGAACTGCAGAAGGAGGAAGAGCCCACCCCTATTGTCTATTTTTCAGGATATGAATTGTTAATACTCTTTGATAAAGAAAATCTGCACAGGTAACACATTTGGTGAACTCCCACATGGTGACTTGACTATGTGTAAAAATAGCTATAAGATAATACTATGGCACTGTGTGATTTTACACATTGGAAGGTCTATGAGAGTCATCTGCACATGATGCAGGTAGTGATAGGCCACTTTACTGATGGAAAGAGTCACCACTCTAGGAGCCACATCACTCAGCTGTCACCTTAGACTTATTATTATACAAAAGGACTGAAAACCAATTGTGGTGTCCAAGTCAAAACCTCACTGAAGCCGTTGCTCAAAACCACTGAGAAGCACTGTGGAAGAGAAGAAAATTATCTGTAATACATTTTCAAGAGTGAAATTTAAATTGTAATAGACACAAGTAAAAGTGAGCAAATGGAATAGTTTACAACTGCACTACCATCAGTCCATAAACCTATTTTAAAGTTTCCCTGATGCCTCTTATTGGTGATAGAGGTGCCATAAGTAAGACAGAAAGCTGTCAATAGAAAGAGTAGAGTGAAATGTCATGGAAGACAACTCCCAAAAAGGTGATCTTAGTGGAGTTGATCAGAGAGAGGTTGGTCATCTGACTGTAAAGTTGTAAGGCCCTGTAGAACCTTTACTTTTCCTGTCCCCTGTATCACAAGATAGCCATTAGCCAATTACAGATTCTTAAGTTGTGAACTCTTTCACAGGCTTAGTAGGAGTGAGAAGCTGTTCTTTTTTTTTTTTTTTTTTTGCATTAGCTCATTTACAATTAAAGGCTAAACAACTTATCCAAGCTTGTGTTATGAAACTGCAAAGTATGATGAAACACAGCTTCCATATAGTGCTCACAATATGCTCACCCTCTTGAGCATACCTATGCATGTTTTTAAATCAAAGATACCACAAGAATGAAGAACATTTAAAGTTTTATTGTTTTGTTTTTTTAATTGCATGCTCTATTTGAATTATGTTTCATTTTGACTTTCATATAATAAATTGCAGATGAAAACAAATATGAGGTCAGTTGTGAAATTTTTAGGAAATCCTAATAACTTTCTCTGTCAGAGAGGTTAGATTTTCATATTTTTTGTTTTAAGTTGTTCTGATGCCTTATATCAATTTTACACCACATGCCCTGTTGGCAGACCTAGGTCTATAGTATTTTGAGGCTGCTGGGGTACTATCCAAAAAGGGAAGAAAGGAACTAACTATACAGGGGTAGAAGGAGAAGTGCTAGGATCACCCAAACCCTGTACAGTACTGATCACTGTACACTTAATAATGCATCCATGCAAAGGAAAGGAAACAGACAATTGATTAGCAGCAATTGGTTGAACATCTGATATTTCTATAGGGTAAGGAGAAGAACCAAGAGACCTATTTGTGGGTAAATAGGTAGGTGGAACATTTGCAGAAATATCCTGAGTACCAAGTGTAGCAAAGCCTTGACTTATTATTAAAGTGGAGCAATTTGTATGAAAAAGAGAGTAAGCCATTTTCTGGTGCAACTTGAAAGCAGAGTTGGAAGAGAACTCTTAAAAAAGCAAAAGATTACCCACTACTAACCAAAATACTTAAAGGGATATTAAACAGTTAGTTTCATTGTTGTAAAAAACACTAAGCAGTAGCTTATAGGTAATATAAATTGTTGCAATATGTATTATTTGTCATTTTAAATGGGTTCTACTTTTGATTTCTTTCTTTAAACTTAATTTGTGCAATGTCTATTACTTCCTGTCACTGCTCTACAAGGAGGCTGGGGCCTCTGCACAAAGGAATTTTTAGCCTGATGTCTTTAAACTTGTAGAGTAATATGAGTTGGTTTAGTATTATATTTGTTTGTTTTTACTAAAGGAGCACTGTTTAATACCACTTTAAGTGCACCTGGTGCTTTGAAGTGCTTTGAAGAAAGAATGCAAAAAAGCAATCTAATCCTTATTTCAGGTCCCTACACATAAGGAAAGGACATGTGGGAGGAGTCTGTATTCACTTTTAATACAGCAATGAGTAAGGTGCACTCTGTAGAGAAGCGATGAAGGGCTTGTATATAGAGTGTGTTACAAAATCTTGGTAAGCACAAAAGGCAGAAGGAGGCATGGTTAGACCCTTACCAATCCCATGAATGGAACAAAGAAGGGTGAGACAGATTCTGGTGAGCCAGTACAAAACCATCCAGTAGCATGAGGAAGGGAAAAGAAGATGTATCACACAGAAAGTATCCTTCTTCAATCAGAAATGTCAAAAACCGGGAAGTAAGGGGAATTAGCAAAAAGGGCACAGATTTCCTGTTGAACAATGGTTAATATTCTTGCTTTCAAGTGTGTGGTTTAATATTAACCCAGTGGTATAGAATCATCTCTTGATTTATATGCTGTCAGAATAGACATGAGAGAAAATGTCTTCATATCATTTGTTAATAAATGAGTAATAATAAATGTATAACTATTATAATTTAACATTTTGACATATTTAGTTAATGCTAATTAATAATTGTAGTATTAAAATATGTCCTCCATTATTTTAAAAAACGAAATAAATAATAAACACCTGTGACCAAGGACCAACTCTCCACTGAGATGGGCAAGGCTGACGATTACAAGGCCTTCTGGCTTCAGGGCGATTTTCACTGCAGTATTTGCTAGGTACAGATTTGTTTCTATTATCAGTAAGAGGCTGAATGCATTTTACAGATCTGATCTGATTTCCTGACTTTCCACAAGTCATAGAACAAGCTTCCCATTCTCCTGTGATCCATCTATACATAACATACAAATGATACAAATCAAAATATAAGACTGAATAATGATCAAATTGAAATATTAAATGCAAATATTTACAGAATGTCACAACTTACACTGGTTGGGAACATTCTTGGAGATTACATACTCTTCGGATAGGTTTAGGCTTTTGAATAGATTCACAGAAACTCTTATGAACCATTTTGTGGTCAGTTTTCCTTCGACAACCATATTTTGTAAACTGATTACCTAAATAAAAATGTAAACATTTATTCTCGATATAGAAAACAAATTGTATTACATTATAAAATCCTGTTTGAAGTTACTAGTTTATATATATATATATATATATATATATATATGTATTAATATATTTAACTATATTTAGTAGCAAAATAGATTTTAGTTCTCATATGTCAACTTGGACTTCCTTAAAGGGACAGTCAACACTAAAATAGTTATTGTTTAAAAAGATAAATAATGCCTTTACTACCCATTCTCCAGCTTTGCACAACCAACATTGTTATATTAATACATTACTAACATTTAAACCTCTAAATTTCTGCCTGTTTCTAAGCAACTACAGACAGCCTCTTATCACGTGTTTTTGTATTTGCTTTTCACAACAGGAGACTGCTAAGTTCATGTGGGCCATATAGAAAAAATTGTGTTCATGCCTGTGGAGTTATTTAAGAGTCAGCACAACCAAGCACTAACTAAATATAAAGTCATGTGATCAGGGGGTTGTCAGAAAATGCTTAGATACAAGGTAATCACAGAGGTAAAAAGTATATTAATATAACTGTGTTGGTTATGCAAAACTGGGGAATGGGTAATAAAGGGATTATCTATCTTTTAAAATAATAAAAATTATATTGTAGACAGTCCCTTTAAGGAAAAAAGAACATCATGGTGGTAATGTCTAAATAGTTAAATATCTTATTTTTACTCTTCCATGAATAATTTCTTTTAACTTTTTTTTATAATATTTTTACTTACCTCCTCCACATGGATTAGAACAATGCGACCATTTTTTCAAAGCCCATTCATATATAACCACATTTTCTTCAAGAACATTGTTGTTATTTACATTTAAGGAGTCTTCATGTATCATGTATTTGTAACTCAAGGAAATTTTGACATTACCATGAGGAATTACCTGGAATTAAAAATAGTTTAATTAATTATTATGATCAAATACAAAGCTTTGACACTCATCTTTTATAACACAAAGTATTCAGCTATGTGGACCATGGTTATTTTATTATGATGTTTACTCCAAGTTTTGTTAGTATCTTTAGTGTGAAAGCTGTTACATAATAGAAATAAAATGATTTAAGCAAGTACATTACAGTGAGATTCCAAGTATTACAATAAACTTACACTTATACATTATTTTCCACCATGTTTTGCTTCGAAGAAAAAATATTGTATAAACGTTAAGAGCATTTGATACATTTTCAGCTCTTAAAATATATTTATTATGAAAAATGTTGAAATTCATTATTTTATTATACTTTGGTAAATGAGAGTGCTATAATTAATTACCTAACGCTAGCATCTGTATTATAGGGTTTGGTCCCTTCTGAGGATGTTTCTGGTAGGCTTGCCTCATTATTTACTTCAAATTCCAGTAAACATAGCAGGTGCCATGTCATTGTTTAACTAAATGCCTTTTGTCACAATTCAAATTCTTTAAGCAAGATAACCAGACACATTGGCCTAGATTTACTAAAGCTTGTTCATGAATTTTATACCTTGAGGGAAAACACTTGCCATAACATTGTAACTTGAAAATTGATAAAGGTTTTTCCATAAACTCTACTGTTGCTCCAAGAGATCATTCCACATGGCCACCCTCACCTAAGGGCTGTACCATGTAAGAACACTGCCGCTTATATGTCCATTAGAAAAAGAAGTTCATGCCGCACAAAAAGGAGTGTATATGAATAAAAAAAACTTAATTCATAGCATTAAAATCCTTGATAATTTAAAGTGTCTGACATGTTTTGCGCCAGTCTAAAGACCGCTGCTCCATAACTTGCCCACCTGCTCTGAGGCCACGGACATTAATCCGCCCGTACCTATACAATTGGGCTGATTAACACCCCTTGCTAGCGGCCACAAATCTGCAGAGGGCGGTATTGCACAAGCAGTTCACAAGAACTGCTTGTGTAATGATAGATACAGACAGTGTGGTGGACATCATACGTTAAATCGTATCATGTCCGCTCGCACTTTAATAAATTGGCCCCATAGTCTATGATTAAGAACTGGACTATATACACTCTTTTTGTGTGGCATGGATGTCTTTTTCTAATGGTCATCAAGATTTTTACCTGCTCCTCATCACATATGTGGGTTAGTTACACTCCATTATAATTAATGGAACCACATCAAGCTACCCCAACCTTATGGCCTCTATTAATTAAGCTGTCAACCGCAAATACGCTGGAATTCCACAGCGTATTTGTGGCGAGCCTGATTCACCTTAGTTATCAAACCCTACAGACCAGCAAAAGTAGAATTTAGTGACGTAACATACGATCCGCCGGACTCAGTCCAACACAGATCGATGCTTACGTCACTACAGATGTTCCTAACGCAAGTTCGGCACAATCTGACTACTTTTGGAAGATATCAAATTCCTACCAGGTACGCTCGCCACTATTCCTGCTCCGTGCACCTGGTTTTCAATCAAGCCCTGGAGGCGGCGGATCCAAAGGAATCAATGGGAGTCGAAAAGCAGCGAAAGCTTATGTTCGCTGCTGCCCGATATCCCATTGATTCCTAGGGTAAATGTCTACACCTCACACCCTAACATGTACACCGAGTCTAAACACCCCTAATCTGCCCCCCCTACACCGCCGCAACGAAATAAAGTGATTACCCCTAAACCGCTGCTCCCGGAGCCCGCCGTCACCTACATTATACTTATTAACCCCTAATCTGCCCCCTATACCGCTGCAACTCTAATAAATGTATTAACCCCTAAACCGCTGCTCCCGGAGCCCACTGCAACTCTAATAAAGTGTTTGACCCCTAATCTGCCACCCCCAACGTCGCTGACACTATATTAAATGTATTAACCCCTAAACCTAAGTCTAACCCTAACCCTAACACCCCCTAACTTAAATATAATTTAAATAAATCTAAATAAAATTACTATTATTAAATAAATTATTCCTATTTAAAACTGAATACTTACCTATAAAATAAACCCTAAGATAGCTACAATATAACTAATAGTTACATTGTATCTATCTTAGGGTTTATTTTTATTTTACAGGAAACTTTGTATTTATTTTAACTAGGTAGAATAGTTACTAAATAGTTATTTAACTTCCTAGTTAAAATAAAGACAAATTTACCTGTAAAATAAAACCTAACCTAAGTTACACGGAATTAATGTAGGAAAAATCCTATTGGCTGATGCAACCTAGTGTTAGGTTTTTTTTAAGGGGGGATTGGGTGGGTTTTAGAGTAGGGTTTGGTGTGTGGGTGGTGGGTTTTAATGTTGGGGGGGTATTGTACTTTTTTTTTACAGGTAAAAAAGCTGATTACTTTGGAGCAATGCTCCGCAAAAGGCCCTTTTAAGGGCTATTCGTAATTTACTATAGGGTAGGGCTTTTTATTATTTTGGGGGGCTTTTTTTATTTTATTAGGGGAATTAGATTAGGTGTAATTAGTTTAAAAACTTGTAATTATTTTATTATTTTCTGTAATTTAGTGTTTGTTTGTTTTTTGTACTTTAGATAATTGTTTTTAATTGTATTTAGTTTAGGGAATTAATTTAATTATAGTGTAGTGTTAGGTGTAATTGTAACTTAGGTTTTATTTTACAGGTATATTTGTATTTATTTTAACTAGGTAGCTATTAAATAGTTAATAACTATTTAATAACTATTGTACCTAGTTAAAATAAATACAAAGTTGCCTGTAAAATAAAAATAAGCCCTAAGCTAGGTACAATGTAACTATTAGTTATATTGTAGCTATCTTACGGCTAGATTTAGAGTTGGGCGGCAGCCGTGAAAACCAGCGTTAGAGGCTCCTAACGCTGGTTTTTACCGCCCTCTGGTATTTGGAGTCAGTCAGGAAAGGGTCTAACGCTCACTTTCCAGCTGCGACTTTTCCATACCGCAGATCCCCTTATGTCAATTGCGTATCCTATCTTTTCAATGGGATCTTTCTAACGCCGGTATTTAGAGTCGTGGCTGAAGTGAGCGTTAGAAATCTAACGACAAAACTCCAGCCGCAAAAAAAAAGTCAGTAGTTAAGAGCTTTCTGGGCTAACGCCGGTTTATAAAGCTCTTAACTACTGTGCTCTAAAGTACACTAACACCCATAAACTACCTATGTACCCCTAAACCGAGGTCCCCCCACATCGCTGCCACTCTATTAAAAATTTTTAACCCCTAATCTGCCGACCGCACACCGCTGCCACCTACATTATCCCTATGAACCCCTAATCTGCTGCCCCTAACACCGCCGACCCCTATATTATATTTATTAACCCCTAATCTGCCCCCCTCAACGTCGCCTCCACCTGCCTACACTTATTAACCCCTAATCTGCAGAGCGGACCGCACCGCTACTATAATAAAGTTATTAACCCCTAATCCGCCTCACTCCCGCCTCAATAACCCTATAATAAATAGTATTAACACCTAATCTGCCCTCCCTAACATCGCCGACACCTAACTTCAAGTATTAACCCCTAATCTGCCGATCGGAGCTCACCGCTACTCTAATAAATTTTTTAACCCCTAAAGCTAATTCTAACCCTAACCCTAACCCCCCCCTAAATTAAATATAATTTTATTCTAACGAAATAAATTAACTCTTATTAAATAAATTATTCCTATTTAAATCTAAATACTTACCTGTAAAATAAACCCTAATATAGCTACAATATAAATAATAATTATATTGTAGCTATTTTAGGATTAATATTTATTTTACAGGCAACTTTGTATTTATTTTAACCAGGTACAATAGCTATTAAATAGTTAATAACTATTTAATAGCTACCTAGTTAAAATAATTACAAAATTACCTGTAAAATAAATCCTAACCTAAGTTACAATTAAACCTAACACTACACTATCAATAAATTAATTAAATAAAATACCTACAATTATCTACAATTAAACCTAACACTACACTATCAATAAATTAATTAAATAAAATACCTACAATTATCTACAATTAAACCTAACACTACACTATCAATAAATTAATTAAATACAATACCTACAAATAAATACAATTAAATAAACTAACTAAAGTACACAAAATAAAAAAGAACTAAGTTACAAAAAATAAAAAAATATTTACAAACATTAGAAAAATATTACAACAATTTTAAACTAATTACACCTACTCTAAGCCCCCTAATAAAATAACAAAGACCCCCAAAATAAAAAAATGCCCTACCCTATTCTAAATTAAAAAAGTTTAAAGCTCTTTTACCTTTACCTTTGCGGGGCATGCCCCAAAGAATTCAGCTCTTTTGCCTGTAAAAAAAACACATACAATACCCCCCCCCAACATTACAACCCACCACCCACATACCCCTAATCTAACCCAAACCCCCCTTAAATAAACCTAACACTAAGCCCCTGAAGATCCCCCTACCTTGTCTTCACCTCAACGGGTCCCGATCTGTCCAGAAGATAGGATTCTATCAGCCAATCGGAATTAAGGTAGGAAAATTCTGATTGGCTGATGGAATCAGCCAATCAGATTGAGCTTGCATTCTATTGGCTGATTGGAACAGCCAATAGAATGCGAGCTCAATCTGATTGGCTGATCGGATCAGCCAATCGGATTGAACTTGAATCTGATTGGCTGATTCCATCAGCCAATCAGAATTTTCCTACCTTAATTCCGATTGGCTGATAGAATCCTATCAGCCAATCGGAATTCGACGGACGCCATCTTGGATGACGTCATTTAAAGGAACCATCATTCGGCTAGTAGGCGTCGTTAGAAGAGGATGGATCCGCGTCAGCTGGGAAGGAGATGGCTCCGCTCCGCTCCGGAAGAAAGAAGATTGAAGATGCTGCTTGATAGAAGACTTCATCCCGTTGATGGACTTCCAACTTCATCCCGATGATGGACTTCCGACTTCAGCCTGATGATGGATTTCTTCAGCCGCCGCTTGGATCCAGACTTCAGCCCGAGGATGGACGTCACTCTTCAGCCCCCCGCTTGGGCTTGGATCAAGACATCGGAGGCTCTTCTGGACAGATCGGGACCCGGTGAGGTGAAGACAAGGTAGGGAGATCTTCAGGGGCTTAGTGTTAGGTTTATTTAAGGGGGGTTTGGGTTAGATTAGGGGTATGTGGGTGGTGGGTTGTAATGTTGGGGGGGGGTATTGTATGGGTTTTTTTTACAGGCAAAAGAGCTGAATTTTTTGGGGCATGCCCCGCAAAGGGCCCTGTTCAGGGCTGGTAAGGTAAAAGAGCTTTGAACTTTTTAAATTTAGAATAGGGTAGGGCATTTTTTTATTTTGGGGGGCTTTGTTATTTTATTAGGGGGCTTAGAGTAGGTGTAATTAGTTTAAAATTGTTGTAATATTTTTCTAATGTTTGTAAATATTTTTTTATTTTTTGTAACTTAGTTCTTTTTTATTTTTTGTACTTTAGTTAGTTTATTTAATTGTATTTATTTGTAGGTATTGTATTTAATTAATTTATTGATAGTGTAGTGTTAGGTAATTGTAACTTAGGTCAGGATTTATTTTACAGGTAATTTTGTAATTATTTTAACTATTTTAGCTATTAAATAGTTCTTAACTATTTAATAGCTATTGTACCTGGTTAAAATAAATACAAAGTTGCCTGTAAAATAAATATTAATCCTAAAATAGCTATAATATAATTATTATTTATATTGTAGCTATATTAGGGTTTATTTTACAGGTAAGTATTTAGCTTTAAATAGGAATAATTTATTTAATTAGAGTTAATTTATTTAGTTAGATTTAAATTATATTTAACTTAGGGGGGTGTTAGTGTTAGGGTTAGACTTAGCTTTAGGGGTTAATCCATTTATTACAGTAGCGGCGAGATTCGGTCGGCAGATTAGGGGTTAATAATTGAAGTTAGGTGTCGGCGATGTTAGGGAGGGCAGATTAGGGGTTAATACTATTTATTATAGGGTTATTGAGGTGGGAGTGAGGCGGATTAGGGGTTAATAACTTTATTATAGTAGCGGTGCGGTCTGCTCAGCAGATTAGGGGTTAATAAGTGTAGGCAGGTGGAGGCGACGTTGAGGGGGCAGATTAGGGGTTAATAAATATAATATAGGGGTCGGCGGTGTTAGGGGCAGCAGATTAGGGGTACATAGCTATAATGTAGCTAGCGGTGGTGTACGGAGCGGCAGATTAGGGGTTAATAATAATATGCAGGGGTCAGCGATAGCGGGGGCGGCAGATTAGGGGTTAATAAGTGTAAGGTTAGGGGTGTTTAGACTCGGGGTTCATGTTAGGGTGTTAGGTGCAGACATAGGAAGTGTTTCCGCATAGCAAACAATGGGGCTGCGTTAGGAGCTGAACGCTGCTTTTTTGCAGGTGTTAGGTTTTTTTTCAGCTCAAACAGCCCCATTGTTTTCTATGGGGGAATCGTGCATGAGCACGTTTTTGAATCTGGCCGCGTCCGTAAGCAACGCTGGTATCTAGAGTTGCAGTGGCGGTAAATATGCCTGTACGCTCCCTTTTTGGAGCCTAACGCAGCCATTCTGTGAACTCTAAATACCAGCGGTATTTAAAAGGTGCGGGAGAAAAAAAGCATGCGTAGCTAACGCACCCCTTTGGCCGCAGAACTCTAAATCTAGCCGTAAGTGTTTATTTTATAGGTAAGTATTTAGTTTTAAATAGGAATAATTTATTTATATTTATTTAAATTATATTTAAGTTAGGTGGTGTTAGGGTTAGTGTTAGACTTAGGTTTAGGGGTTAATACATTTAATATAGTGGCGGCAGTGTAGGGGGGCAGATTAGGGATTAATAATTATAATGTAGGTGGCGGTGGGCTCCTGGAGCGGCGGTTTAGGGGTTAAACACTTTATTTAGTTGCGGCGCGCTCCGGGAGCGGCAGGATAGGGGTTAATAACTTTATGTAGGTGGTGGCGGTATAGGGGGCGGAAGATTAGGGGTTAATATGTATAATGTAGGTGGTGGTGGGCTCCGGGAGCGGCGGTTTAGGGGTTAATACATTTATTAGAGTTGCGGTGGGCTCCGGGAGCGGTGGTTTAGGTGTTAATAACTTTATTAGAGTTGCTGCGGGGTCCGGGAGTGGAGGTTTAGGGGTTAATAACTTTATTAGAGTTGCGGCGGAGTCCGGGAGCGGCGGTATAGGGGTTAAAACAGTATAGTATATAGTGGGTGTTTAGTGACAGGGTACCAATAAAGCTGTGAAAAAGCCAAAGAGCAGCGAGATTGATGGCTATTAGTTACTAACCGCTGCTCATCGCCCCGTACTTGGTGCGTGGCTTTTTGACAACTTTTTGATAATTTTGGAGAACGTATTCAGGTTCGTGGCAGTGATGTTAGGCGAACCTAGGCGAGCGTATTGGTGCCGTTGAATGCAAGAAAGTTGACGGCTTGATAAGTAAGGGCCTTAGTCTCTGCACCCTAAACCTGTAGACTGTGAGCTCTCCGGAGCAGGGCCCTCTTCCTCCTGTACTAGATTTGTTTAGTTTTGTTATGTTTTGTATTTTATCACAAATCCTTGTCATTGTATACCCCTATCACTGTACCCAGCGCTAAAGAATTTGGCAACGCTATACAAAGAAATGATGATAATAATAATAATAATATTGTGTATGGACACTGATATCATATAAAAACCTTAAGAGATGTTACAGAACAATAAAATAAAAATGGAAAAAACTCCCTCTATAAAGCAGTACACACTAAAATGTGCACAAAAGAAAACCACGCCTCTGCCCCACAATGCCCCTCAGGCAGCTGCTGGAAACACTGTTTGCTCTATCCAGCAAGACTACTTTACCATAATAAGAGGCATGGGAATATTTTAAGATTACGAACATTCACATAAACAATTTTTCAAGCGTGTTTCCTAAATGTTGCAGTTGTATTTAAAGTTTCTCCATGATACTAGCGGTTCTCATTGGATGTGCAAAATCCCATATTGGTCACCTCAATCAATAATGTGTATTAATGATAGAAACACCCACTTGAAAAGAGTGGTGAAACAATGCTCAATGAATTTTGACTATGATCACACCTTTAAAAAAGACCCTTGAGCAGCTTCATCAGCATCAAGAAATCTAGACCACTGTATAAATATTATTGAGTAAATGCTGATGACGTCATATGACGGTTTATTCTTTTTTTGCATCTCATTAATCTAATGATAGATTATCAACTCTCTACCTACATGTTATTAAGCTCTTTCAATTACCACTTGATTTTAAAGGGACACTGAACCCAAATTTTTTCTTTCATGATTCAGATAGAGCATGCAATTTTAAGCAACTTTCTAATTTCCTCCTATGATCAAATTTTCGTCATTCTCTTGGCATCTTTATTTGAAATGCAAGAATGTAAGTTTAGATGCCGGCCCAATTTTGGTGAACAACCTGGGTTGCCTTCTTTTTCAAATAAAGATAGCAAGAGATCGAAGAAAAATTAATAATAGGAGTAAATTAGAAAGTTGCTTAAAATTGCATGCTCTATCTGAATCACAAAAGAAAACAATTTGGGTTCAGTGTCCCTTAAAAGGTATATAAAATCCAAATCTTTTGTGGCTCAGCGCATACAATTTTAAAAAAAGTTTCCAATTTGTTTATATTATGCAAATATGCTTTGTCCCCATGTTATTCTTTGTTGAAGAGGAAGTAGGTGTCTCGAGCACTAGATGGAAGAAAATAGCACTGCCATCCAGTGCTCTTGCAAATAGATAACATTCTTGCAAAACTGCTGCCATATAGTGCTCCCCACATGTGCACGCTCCTGGGTTTACGTACCTGCTTTTCAACAAAAGATATGAAGAGAACAATGAATATTTGATAATAGAAGTAAATTGGAAAGTTGTTTATAATTGCATGCTCTATCAGAATCACAAATGCAAAATGTTGGGTTTCATGTCCCTTTAAAACAAGGACATTTCACAAATTTGTTTTTATATACAACTTCTCACACTATTTTTATACAACTTCTCACAGCATTAAATTATATTATAGTGTATAAATTGAATATATAACAAATTACATTTTAAGAAAAACTACTGGTTAAATTGCTTTTATATACAGATAGCCCTTAGTTTACGCCGGGGTTAGGTTCCAGGAGGAATGGTTGTAAATCAAAACCATTGTAAATTGAAACCCATTTTATAATGTAAGTCAAGGGGAAGTGAGGGAGTTAGGTTCCAGGCCCCTCTCAAAATTGTCATAAGTAACACCTAATACATTAATTTTAAAGCTTTGAAATGAAGACTTTAAATGCTTAACAGCATTATAAACCTAATAATATAGATTGTATCATCATCAAACTAAGTTTAATGAACAAAAACATTTGCTAACAGCACCTAATAAAATAATCACACAACATACTGCATCATCATCAAACTAAGTTTAATGAACAAAAACGTTTTTTTTTACTTGCATTTTTCTGCAAAC